>NC_086446.1:778563870-778863870 GCF_028390025.1 Pseudophryne corroboree | reverse complement strand
TAGTTATTGTTACAAAAATTCGGGTTATTATTGTTGTGAGCCATCTTTTCAGAGACTCCCTTGCGTTTATCATACTGTTAACTGGATTCAGATCACAAGTTATACGGTGTGATTGGTGTGGCTGGTATGAGTCTTACCCGGGATTCAATATCCTTCCTTATTGTGTCAGCTCTTCCGGGCACAGTATCCTAACTGAGGCTTGGAGGAGGGTCATAGGGGGAGGAGCCAGTGCACACCACCTGATCCTTAAGCTTTTATTTTGTGCCCTGTCTCCTGCGGAGCCGCTATTCCCCATGGTCCTTACGGAGTCCCAGCATCCACTACGGACTATGAGAAATAGATTTATCGGTAAGTAAAATCTTATTTTTATATATATATATATATATATATATATATATATATATATATATAATATATTGTAAACATCCCCCCCCAAACATCGGTCAGCGCCATCAGAACATAGGAAACATCGGAAACATTGCAACCATCGCAATTTTCATTTTGATAGCCATCAGTTACATACGGGGAGGGGGGGCTGGAGGTGTTACTTTACACTTCCCCCCCCCCCATTGTCTGCAGCCGCCAATTGGGGGTCCTGCCGTGTTGACCGGCATCACGGCAAACACTGGGGGAGGGTGCAGGGAAGCAGGGGGACCTTCCAGTCACTCTTGAGAGCTGCAGGAAGTTTCTCTTCCCTGCAGCTGCACACACTGTTTATCTGACTGGTCACAACCTGTGCAGCCAGATCAGAGAAGGCACTTGCTGGTGTGGTCGCATCCAGGCAAGTCGTTAAGAGTACCAGTTTCTGCATTCTAAGCGAGGATGTGGAAGGTGGCATACCTCCGTGTTATGACCCATATATATAATATTGTACGGTTAGAATGCTGCATATAGGCGCCGCTCTCTGCATTCTTTATTTCAGGTGACCAGCACATAGAGATACTTATAGTAGGGTGCATGCATAATCTAATACTCCTTTCACATCTCCAATGCCGGATCCCACCCGGGAATTGGAAACCGGTCCTTCCCGGGTGGGATCCGGCATTGGAGCCTCTGCGCTGGCTTTCCGACCCGGTCGGCTGCCATAACGGCGGTGGTGGAGGCAACACTGGGAGATGATCTCATCTCTGCGCCGCCTGTCCCGGGTCGCATCGACTCGGAAATCCGTTTACGCTGCCACTGACCTGGTATTCAACCCGGGAATAACCCTTCTTATTACCCGTGTAGAATTACCGGGTCAGGCGACCCGGGAATTCTCATGGGGCCCTTTCAGATCGCACACTGACCTGTGTTGAGCCGGCAATATGCCGGGTCGATACCGGGTTATCTTTGCGATGTGAAAGGGGTATTAGGTGCTGACTTTCTAGCAGAAGTCTATCTTCCTGCAGTGTTTCCATGCGCTGTTAGTTTAGTTCCCTCTTATGTCTAGGGTCTGTTACCTGATCTCGTAGTCACTTTGAGGAGAACATGTTACTAGTTTCTGGATTCCTATTTTATGTGTATGTAGACAGGCGCGCACACAGAATGGCGGTCTGCTGTAACATCTTCTCCGTCGGCGAGGGTTTATTACGTAACTGCATAGAGTGCTATCCTCGGTCATTGAAGTGTTCTGTGATAGCACTATACAATATATAATGGGATGCCAGAGTGTCACTATAGTAGCCTGCCCAAAATCTTACCACGCAACATACGGCGTAGCGCGTTAGTAACCTCTTCTGTGTTATTACTCATCTTTATAGCCTGGTAATTCCACTTTTCCGTTACTGCTCATTACCTACAGTACGTGGTGTTGTGTATTTGATGTCCTGTCATAGTACTAGTGTTCACTCTAGGCTGGTTTAGCAGGGTGATGCGCCCTGCCCGATTTTATTAAGGCAAAACCCGCCCTGCCCTTTCTGCGGCGCCCTGCTAAACAACCTGCCCGCTTCCTGCTCTCCCAGCGTGTATAGATGCCGTGTGCATGCACACAGCATCCATTCACACTACGGGAGAGCGCCCACGCCCCCTTTAGTGGCGCTGCCCCCTTTAGTGACGCCGCCCAAGCCCCCTTTAGTGATGCCCGCCCACGCCCCCTTAAGTGACGCCGTCAGATGCTTGCACAAGTGCCCCCACAGACCGGCGCCCTGCCCTCAAAAAATCCTAGTGGGAACACTAAGTACAGTCAGTGTGACTTCTTTAAATTACATTTAAATCCTAATATAGAAGTTGTAAAAGACCATGTTACTGTCCCAGGGGGCTAATGGCAAATACGCAAATGGGAAGCGATAACGTGGCCGGTGCACGGGATCCCGGCGGTCAGCATACCAACGCCGGGATCCGGAGGACTCGCAATGCCGGCTAACTTGGGTGTCCACACCACTTGTAAAGAGGGAATAGAAACTGTGGTGAAGCCACCGAGCCCGCAGAGGGCCTTGTTGCGCTTGCCCTCCTGCCGACTGGGATCCCACCGTCGGTATGTTGACCGCCGGGATCCCGTGTGCCGGCCACGTAATCCCAACCCATGCTAATGACCATTTCATAACCGATCTCATTAATTAAATGCTCACAAATGTCGTCTCCAAGAACAATACTTTCTCTAACGTCCTAGTGGATGCTGGGGACTCCGAAAGGACCATGGGGAATAGCGGCTCCGCAGGAGACTGGGCACAAAGTAAAAGCTTTAGGACTAGCTGGTGTGCACTGGCTCCTCCCCCCATGACCCTCCTCCAAGCCCCAGTTAGATTTTGTGCCCGAACGAGAAGGGTGCAATCTAGGTGGCTCTCCTGAGCTGCTTAGAGTAAAAGTTTAAATAGGTTTTTTATTTTCAGTGAGACCTGCTGGCAACAGGCTCACTGCATCGAGGGACTTAGGGGAGAGAAACGAACTCACCTGCGTGCAGAGTGGATTGGGTTTCTTAGGCTACTGGACATTAGCTCCAGAGGGACGATCACAGGCCCAGCCATGGATGGGTCCCGGAGCCGCGCCGCCGGCCCCCTTACAGATGCTGAAGCAAGAAGAGGTCCATAAATCGGCGGCAGAAGACTTTCCTGTCTTCATAAGGTAGCGCACAGCACTGCAGCTGTGCGCCATTGCTCTCAGCACACTTCACACTCCGGTCACTGAGGGTGCAGGACGCTGGGGGGGGCGTCCTGGGAAGCAATGAATTTACCTTAGTTGGCGAAAAATACATCACATATAGCTCCTGGGCTATATGGATGTATTTAACCCCTGCCAGTTTTCCAGTAAAAAGCGGGAGAAGAGCCCGCCGTGAAGGGGGCGGGGCCTATCTCCTCAGCACACAGCGCCATTTTTCCCACACAGCTCCGCTGGTAGGAAGGCTCCCAGAATCTCCCCTGCATCCTGCAACTACAGAAACAGGGTAAAAAAGAGAGGGGGGCACTTATTTGGCAAAATAACAGATATAAGCAGCTATAAGGGATAGACACTTATTGTAAGGTTGTCCCTATACATATATAGCGCTCTGGTGTGTGCTGGCAAACTCTCCCTCTGTCTCCCCAAAGGGCTAAGTGGGTCCTGTCCTCTATCAGAGCATTCCCTGTGTGTGTGCTGGGTGTCGGTACGTGTGTGTCGACATGTATGAGGAGGAAAATGATGTGGAGGCGGAGCAGAGTGTCTGTAACAGTGATGTCACCCCCTAGGGGGTCGACACCTGAGTGGATGTACTGTTGAAAATTACGTGACAGTGTCAGCTCTATATAAAAAAACAGTGGTTGACATGAGACAGCCGGCTACTCAGCTTGTGCCTGTCCAGACGTCTCATAGGCCGTCAGGCAGATGGCAGATACAGACGCCGACACGGATACTGACTCCTGTGTCGACGGTGAAGAGACAACCGTGATTTCCAGTAGGGCCACACGTTACATGATTGAGACAATGGAAAATGTTTTATACATTTCTGATAATACGAGTACCACCAAAAAAGGGGTATTATGTTCGGTGAGGGAAAAACTACCTGTAGTTTTCCTGAATCTGAGAAATAAAATGTGTGATGATGCGTGGGTTTCCCCCCGATAACAATTAATAATTTCTTAAAAAGTATTGGCTGCATACCCTTTCCCGCCAGAGGTTAGGATGCATTGGGAAACACCCCCTAGGGGGGATAAGGCGCTCACACGCTTGTAAGAACAAGGGCTCTACCCTCTCATGAGATGGCCGCCCTTAAGGATCCTGCTGATAGAAAGCAGGAGGGTATCCAAAAAAAAGGTATTTACACACATACTGGTGTTATACTGCGACCAGCTATCGCCTCAGCCTGGAGGTGCAGTGCTGGGTTGGCATGGTCGGATTCCCTGACTGGAAATATTGATATCCTAGATAAGGATAGTATATTATTGCCTATAGAGCATTTAAAAGATGCATTTCTATATATGCATGATGCACAGCGGAATAATTGCCGACTGGCATCAAGTATAAGTGCGTTGTCCAATTCTACCAGTAAAATGGTCAGGTGATGCGGATTCCAAACGTCATTTGGAAGTATTGCCTTTGAAAGGGGACATTTGGGGTCGGTTTTTTAGACCTGGTGGCCACGGCAACAGCTGGGAAATCCACGTTTGTACCCCAGGTCGCCTCTCAAAATAAGACGCCGTATTATCAGGCGCAGTCCTTTGTTGGCAAGCGGACAAAAGGTTCCTCTTTTCTGCTCGTGACAGAGGGAGAGGAAAAAGGCTGCAGAGATCAGCCAGTTCCCAGGAACAGAAACCCTTTCCAGCCTCTGCCAAGCCCTCAGTATGACGCTAGGGCTTTACAAGCTCAGGCACGGTAGGGGCCCGTTCTCAATGAATTTCAGTGCGCAGTGGGCTCACTCGCAAGTAGACCCCTGGATCCTTCAGGTAATATCTCAGGGGTACATATTGGAATTCGAGACGTCTCCCCCTCGCCGTTTCCAAAAGTCGACTTTACCGACGTCTCCCTCTGACAGGGAGGCAGTTTTGGAAGCCATTCACAAGCTGTATTCCCAGCAGGTGATAATCAAGGTACCCCTCCTGCAACAGGGAACGGGGTATTATTCCACACTATTGTGGTACCGAAGCCAGACGGCTCGGTGAGACCGATTCTAAAATCTTTGAACACTTACATACAGAGGTTCAAATTCAAGATTGAGTCACTCAGAGCAGTGATTGCGAACCTGGAAGAAGGGGACTACATGATGTCTCGGGACATCAAGGATGCTTACCTTCATGTCAAAATTTACCCTTCTCACCAAGGGTACCTCAGGTTTATGGTACAGAACGGTCACTATCAGTTCAGACGCTGCCGTAGGGATGGTCCACGGCACCCCGGGTCTTTACCAAGGTAATGGCCGAAATGATGATGTTCCTTCGAAGGAAGGGAATTTTAGTTATCCCTTACTTGGACGATTCCCTGATAAGGGTAAGATCCAGGGAACAGTTGGAGGTCGGTGTAGCACTATCTCAGATAGTGTTGCGGCAGCACGATTGGATTCTCAATATTCCAAAATCGCAGCTGGTTCCGTCGACGTGTCTTCTGTTCCTAGGGATGATCCTGGACACAGTCCAGAAAAAGGTGTTTCTCCCGGAGGAGAAAGCCAGGGAGTTATCCGAGCTAGTCAGGAACCTCCTCAAACCGAGCCAAGTCTCAGTGCATCAATGCACAAGGGTTCTGGGTAAAATGGGGGCTTCCTACGAAGCAATCCCATTCGGCAGATTCCACGCAAGAACTTTCCAGTGGGACCTGCTGGACAAATGGTCCGGGTCGCATCTTCAGATGCATCAGCGGATAACCCTGTCACCAAGGACAAGGGTGTCCCTCCTGTGGTGGTTGCAGAGTGCTCATCTTCTAGAGGGCCGCAGATTCGGCATTCAGGACTGGGTCCTGGTAACCACGGATGCCAGCCTGCGAGGCTGGGGAGCAGTCACACAGGGAAGGAATATCCAGGACTTATGGTCAAGCCTGGAGACCTCACTTCACATAAATATCCTGAAGCTAAGGGACATTTACAATGCTCTAAGCTTAGCAAGACCTTTGCTTCAAGGACAGCCGGTGTTGATCCAGTCGGACAACATCACGGCACTCACCCACGTAAACAGACAGGGTGGCACAAGAAGCAGAAGGGCAATGACAGAAGCTGCAAGGATTCTTCGCTGGGCGGAAAATCATGGGATAGCACTGTCAGCAGTATTCATTCCGGGAGTGGACAACTGGGAAGCAGACTTCCTCAGCACGACCTCCACCCGGGGAGAGTGGGGACTTCACCCAGAAGTCTTCCACAGGATTATAAACCGTTGGGAAAAACTCGACAGGTATTGCGCCAGGTCCAGGGACCCTCAGGCAATAGCTGTAGACGCTCTGGTAACACCGTGGGTGTACCAGTCAGGGTATGTGTTTCCTCCTCTGCCTCTCATACCCAAGGTACTGAGATTGATAAGATGGTGAGGAGTAAGCACTATATTCGTGGCTCCGGATTGGCCAAGAAGGACTTGGTAACCGGAACTTCAAGAGATGCTCACGGAGGATCCGTGGCCTCTACCTCTAAGAAGGGACCTGCTCCAGCAAGGACCCTGTCTGTTCCAAGACTTACCGCGGCTGCGTTTGACGGCATGGCGGTTGAACGCCGGATCCTGAAGGAAAAAGGGCATTCCGGATGAAGTCATCCCTATCCTGATCAAAGCCAGGAAGGATGTAACCGCAAAAACATTATCACCGCAATTGGCGAAAATATGTTGCGTGGTGCGAGGCCAGTAAGGCCCGACGGTGGAAATTCGACTGGGTCGATTCCTACATTTCCTGCAAACAGGAGTGTCTATGGGCCTGAAATTGGGGTCCATTAAGGTTCAAATTTCGGCCCTGTCAATTTTCTTCCAAAAAGAACTAGCTTCAGTCCCTGAAGTTCAGACGTTTGTAAAAGGGGTACTGCATATACAGCCTCCTTTTGTGTCTCCAGTGGCACTTGGGATCTCAATGTAGTTTTTTTTTTTTTTTGGATTCCAAAAGTCACATTGGTTTGAACCACTTAAATCTGTGGAGTTAAAATATCTCACATGGAAAGTGGTCATGCTGTTGGCCCTGGCCGGGGCCAGGCGCGTGTCAGAATTGGCGGCTTTATTCTGTAAAAGCCCTTATCTGATTTTCCATTCGGACAGGGCGGAATTGAGGACTCGTCCTCAATTTCTCCCTAAGGTGTTTTCAGCATTTCACTTAAACCAACCTATTGTGGTGCCTGCGGCTACTAGGGACTTGGAGGATTCCAAGTTGCTGGACGTAGTCAGGGCCCTGAAAATATGTTTCCAGGACGGCTGGAGTCAGAAAATCTGACTCGCTGTTTATCCTGTATGCACCCAACAAGCTGGGTGCTCCTGCTTCTAAGCAGACGACTGCTCGTTGGATTTGCAGTACAATTCAGCTTGCACATTCTGTGGCAGGCCTGCCACAGCCAAAATCTGTAAAAGCCCATTCCACACGGAAAGTGGGCTCATCTTGGGCGGCTGCCCGAGGGGTCTCGGCTTTACAACTTTGCCGAGCAGCTACTTGGTCAGGGGCAAACACGTTTGCTAAATTCTACAAATTTGATACCCTGGCTGAGGAGGACCTGGAGTTCTCTCATTCGGTGCTGCAGAGTCATCCGCACTCTCCCGCCCGTTTGGGAGCTTTGGTATAATCCCCATGGTCCTTTCGGAGTCCCCAGCATCCACTAGGACGTTAGAGAAAATAAGAATTTACTTACCGATAATTCTATTTCTCATAGTCCGTAGTGGATGCTGGGCGCCCATCCCAAGTGCGGATTGTCTGCATTACTTGTACATAGTTATTGTTACAAAAATCGGGTTATTGTTGTTGTGAGCCATCTTTTCAGAGGCTCCTTCTGTTATCATGCTGTTAACTGGGTTCAGATCACAAGTTGTACAGTGTGATTGGTGTGGCTGGTATGAGTCTTACCCGGGATTCAAAATCCTTCCTTATTGTGTACGCTCGTCCGGGCACAGTATCCTAACTGAGGCTTGGAGGAGGGTCATGGGGGGAGGAGCCAGTGCACACCAGCTAGTCCTAAAGCTTTTACTTTGTGCCCAGTTTCCTGCGGAGCCGCTATTCCCCATGGTCCTTTCGGAGTCCCCAGCATCCACTACGGACTATGAGAAATAGAATTATCGGTAAGTAAATTCTTATTTTCTTTTCAGCTGTAAATTCCAGCGTTTCCATTGTTCTGTAGTCGGGGTAAAGCCTGAAACATTGGAATAAGATCACTTTAAACGCAAGACCGTCTGCTATAACCAAAGTCTCGTGCATCGAGTTCCGATCATCCCTCGAAACTTGTACATCTATATTTCTGTGCACTATCAGTAGCTTTTGTATGAGATACTTGTACTATAGGTAGAATGGGCTTTTTTGTGGAAATATACCTATTTATACTTCGTTTATATTCCTCACACAGAATTAGATTGCCCGGGGAGAGGGGCATTTTATTAAACGTAATAGCATTCATGGACTGTGCTGAGACAGCGCCCCCTGTGGCCAAATTATCTATTTTTATGGCTGTTGGGTCTTTTTTTTAGTCCTGTTTCTTTATTGCATGTTCTCTAGTGATTGAATTGCAATAGATGGGGCCAGATGTATTTGAGTCTGAGTTCGGCCAACGTGCAGGTTTTCGGACGAATTCTGATGTGTTTTTTTTTTTTGTTTTTTTTTTAAAGGGGCAATCATTTTCAAGCCATGGTGATGCCTTGTAAATGATTGCTCCTTTAAAAAAAAAAGTCAGAGTTTGGCCGCCATCCCGCACATCGGGCAAACTCTGACTCCGTTACATCTGGCCCCATAGGATTGGGTTGGATTATAGCTGTTATTAGAGGTGTTTAGGGTGGCTGACTACAGGAGGGGGCGACGGAGCCTTATAATGGGCACAGAGGGCGAGCTCTGACCTGGGAAAACGGGGGTTGGGGGAATCCTTCTTATTTTGTAAAGTAATCCGATCACCTTCTACTTTATAATAAAGAAACCTTGTCACAATACGTCAAGTCGTAAAACACGTTTAATGTTATGTCCCCACTTAATTGCCACGTTTTGTTTCTGAATCTTATTTTTGAGTTGCCCCAAATGTGTGATATGTGCCTGTCCATTTGTGCCTGAAGGAGAATGCTCAGGACTGCAGGTTCCTCCAGTATTGCAAGGTGTGTGAGGGGTACAAAGCGCCGCGTTCCCACCACTGCCGCAAGTGCAACAGGTATGAAAATGAATTGGACGTATATCGTGTGGGGGGGTGGGGGGGGGGGGGGGGGGTGGTATCAATACGTGGACAAGTGGGTGCCACCTATCATTTCTTTATCTTTGGGCTGAAGTTCCGTTTGCTCCTCAGGTGTGTGTTGAAGATGGATCATCACTGCCCCTGGATCAATAACTGCTGTGGACACCGGAACCACTCCTCATTCACCCTCTTCTTACTCCTGGCCCCGCTGGGCTGTATCCACGCAGCCTATATCTTCATCATGACGATGTACACACAGCTGTATAACAGGGTAAGTGATACTCCTGCCTGAGCCAATAGGAGTCTGGCTATGAGAAGACCACCTGCTCGGGAACGGCATTAGACGTGAGCATCTCCTTTAGGGAGGTTCTTTTGTCATAGATTTGAAACGGATTCGTTGATGCGCCTCTGAAACAAATTCCACCAATCATCAGAAGTCTAGGAGACTCTTATTAAGATCTCAGATGAGTTTTTTTAATTGATATAACTAATAATGGAAAGCTTTGAGCTAAACGCTATTTTACTATGGTTCAGAAAGTTATCACAATTCATGTTGTTCTAGATGAGTTTTTGATTACGGGGGGCGGCTTTTTTTCCTAGGCATATTTCCTATCACATGGAATACTGAAGAACTTGCATGAGTTTATAACGTAACTTCCCGTGAGGTTAGAAGGGATGACACCTTGTCCTTATTTTACACCTTCCTATCTATTTAGATATCGTTTGGCTGGAACTCTGTGAAGATTGATATGGGGATGTCACGACGGGAGCCGGCTCCCATCATTCCGTTTGGTATTTCCTCCTTTGCAGTCACACTGTTTGCGCTGGGACTGGCGCTCGGTACAACCATTGCAGTTGGGATGCTGTTCTGTATTCAGGTGCGTGTTGGGATGTTGGAATCGCCTGTATATAGGATGTACTGGAATATCCCTCAGAACAGCGGACTGGCTGCTAGTATAGTACTCTACAATGCTACTGCTTTTAGATATTCTGTTTACGTAAGTGATGCTTATATCTACACTCCCGGAATATTGTCGGCTAACGTCAGAATGAATTCTTAGCACAGCTCAGACAATTGTTATTATGGAGGATTGAAAATGCAACTGAAAACCCATCTAAATCTCTTTGTTTATTGAGAATGACAATGGTGTCTATTATTGTCTACAGTGTGTGTGAGAGATATATATATATATATATATATATATATATATATATATATATATATATATATATATATAATTTATTATGGTCAACTATTATGAATGACTTATTTCTATGGTGCCGTTGCCTGAGAAGGACCCATCATATACCAAACTAAAGCTCTTGCTCCATTGATTTGCAGAAGTATATTGGTGGTGTAATTGGTTGCTTCGTTTCAGAGTTATGTGGCAAAAGGTCCGCCTGTCATTACAAAGCATCACCATTGTGCTCTGGAAAATGTAACAGTTGGTGAGCGCTCCCTGTGCACCTGCTGGGTGACCTGGAACATGTGACCTACTGGGTGGGCTGGAAACTGTGTCCGTTATTTGCAGGCATCCACCAAGCAGCCAGATTTTGCGGGTGGGGGTAAGGGGATGAAAAGGGGTAAAATGTTCTGCCCAGCAAACTTTGCCTGGTTGAAACTGGGCACATCAGCTAGCTATTAATATTGTTACGTTTACCTGAAAAACCATTGAACTTACTTTGAGTAAGTTGATAGGCTGCGTTCTTCTTATTGGGTCAGCCCACAAGGGGGCGCCCTCCACTGTATCTGCCTGGCGTGCACTTGTAAGGGTATAACTATAGTCACGGGGTGAGATCACTGTACACTCCGTGTGTCCATCTCCTCCTTATAGAGATCTGCAGCTCACTGTTCCCATGGACAAGAGAGACTATTTCCATAATGGGAAAGGAGACATTATGCAGGTTGCCACATTATATAAAATAAGCAGATCCCCAGACATTCTCTTTGCCTGGAGTTTACTATCTATATCATTTATTAGCGCAACAATAAAATTCCATTTGATTTCCCAGATTAGGATTCATGTCTAAACATTGTTGTCCTTTTAAACGGCCGCCCGGGGCCCAGGGAGGCTCCGTCTGTCTGTCTGATGTGTGTTGTTTAGCGGATGTTTGAGCGGCTCACACAATACCGAACAAAGCCTCTCAGATCAGATCTTATTAGACGGAGCCCACGGAGGCGGCCGCCGAGGCTACAAACCTTGTATTGCGGATGCCGTTTTGTGCTTCGCTCTGCTGGCAACTGAGGCCTTTATTATAGAGCAATTGATTTCTCTCCGCCAGTTAAATGGTATACAAAGGAGTGGGTGCATGCTGAGAGGATCACTTCCACCCGGATGCATTACGCTCGCCCAGGGTGTGCATTATGCAGGCAGATGATTGACGTCCCATCAAAACACCCATTGTGCTGTAAGTGGACGTGTATTGACGATGCCCACTGTGCGACAGCCATTCTGATCTATTATATCTTGTGTGTTTTTAGATGAAAGTGATTCTGCGAAATAAAACCTCCATTGAATCGTGGATAGAAGAGAAGGTACGTCTCCTGTCTGTGCCGCCGCCACCTTCGGGACAAGTGGCGCAACCCCCCCACCCTCATCGACAGTGCGTCACGTCTTCATAGTTGTAGTAACCCGGCCTATTACCGCAGCCTCACTAATCGGTTTGCTGTTCGTACTGAGAAAAATAACCAATGTCGGCATCTACGAGTAGTGAACGGCAAAGGTGCAGCCGGCATAAGGGCAACTAGTAGCATAACGTTACTATTGGACCCTGTACTGTTACCGGCCTGGCAGCAAGCTATCGCGCTCTGTCATCAGTTGTTACAGGTACTATAGTTCAATAGGCTTACAGGCAAGGAGTCCGGGTGCGTGGGAAAAAGTTGTTTTATCAATATGTTAAAAAAAAAAATATTATGTTAAGTGGTAATTTTACATGGCCGTTGTGATGTCATTATTACATGCTGTCGATAAAGCCATCTGAGTTCAGTGCTCCGTTTAATAGGGGACATAAAAGTAAATCTGCAAGTTAGGTCAATATTACAAATGCTTGTTAATAAAACATTTTTAGAAATAACATGACAAAACTCCATGATTGGCGCAGCGGTATCTGTTAGGCGTCCTTTACCAGACATGCGGCCTGGTGTGAATAAGAAAATGCTCCCCCACCCCTAGCGTGAATTTTCGTGGAGATGCATATGGGCCGGCTGTCTTGTCATGTATGTCTGGGAGGGACAATCGGATGATAGGTGTATACGCTTATTTGCGGGTTTGATTATATGTATACAGTATTAGGGTTAGGCACTAGGGGGAGGGTAAGGCTGCTGGAGCGGACTGCTAGGGTTTGGCTGTGGTGGTGGGGGGGGGGGTGGAGTGTTAGGACTAGGGTTCGGGTTAAAATACTCAGCATTTCATACACAACCTGTTTGTTACTCTGTTAGAATCGCATGCGAAATGTGCTTCCACGTTAGGACTTTCTTATATCCATCTTGTAACCGGCTGCCGCCTCGTTAGTGCTTTATTTCCATGCTGCGTTTGGCGGCATTGCAGACCTCTGTCGCCAATGCAGGTAGAAAAAGGGCAGACAACATTTTTTTTTTTTTTTGCGCATTTTTAGAAGATTTGACATGTTAAAGCTTTTGCTGCGTATGTGCTCGTTTTTATCTGGTTTTTCTCAGTGTAAGACATCATATGGCTCCTACTAAAAAAACCAAAAATAAATATATTTTTAAATCGCTCAAGTAGGCAGCGCAATAGAGTAATAAAGGCCATCTTTATAAAGATTAAAGCACGTTTTGTGTGCAGAGGGCATACACATGCAGAAGGGTAGCGGAATATACATAGGTCTCCGTTCAGATAGCGCACTTATCTAGGAACTGGGGTTCATTATAGTTGGCGATTCCGTAACACGCCAATCGCTGCTCTCCTTGCATCTGCCGTGATAGTAGAACTAGTCAGCGGGAACAGGAGCCATTGGTGTCTGGGGGTCTCTCTTCCTGTTGTACACCAGACATCCTAGATCCAAGGGAGTCCTCTTTGGTTTCCCTTCTAGGTGGGATGTTCCTGCCGCGCTCAACTCCTCTTAGGACCCTGTGCTATGATTGATTTTACAGGTGTACCTTCCCAGTCATATTACTCACCCACCTTTGTCCTCACAAAGCTGAATTATTTTTGTATTGGGTTAAATAATTATATAAAGTCACCCGTCGGTGGGAATATCCCCTTTAGGAAGCGTGAGATACCTAGCAACCAAATGATTGTGAGAAAAGGGCAGAATGTCCGGTGGTATAAAGAAATATTTACTAAACATTTCATTTTATTATTAATGCTAAAACCTGTTCCAGATTATAGAGTAAGTAATCCTGGACTCCTCCCTCTCCTTTAAACCACACATCCAGCACCTCACAATCCTGCCGTTTTCATCTAAAAAATACTTCCAGGATCAGACCCTTTCTGACCCAGGATGCTACTAAGACCCTTATCCACTCACTGGTCATCTCCAGACTGGACTACTGTAATCTCCTCCTGACTGGCATTCCTGACAAACACCTCTCTCCACTCCAATCTATCCTCAATGCTGCTGCACCAAACGCACTACGTCCACCTCTCCTCTCTTACTAGACCTTCACTGGCTTCCCTTCCCTTTCAGAATCCATTTCAAGCTTCTCACACTCGCTTACAAAGCCCTCACCCACTCCTCTCCCATCTACATCTCTAATCTTATCTCGCTTTACACTCCCACCCGTCCTCTTCGCTCTGCTAATGCTCGCCGACTCTCCTGCCTACGGATTACTTCCTCCCACTCCTACCTCCAAGATTTTTCACGTGTTGCACCACTTCTCTGGAATTCCCTACCTCTCCCCCTCAGACTCTCCACCTCTCTATAAAACTTCAAACGGGCTCTCAAGACCCACTTCTTCACCAAACCCAGCCAAATCTCATCCTAAACCTCTGTTCCACGCTCTCTATGTACCCCATCTGTGTCACCCCTGTCTGTCTACCCCTCCCCTTTAGAATGTAAGCTCTCACGAGCAGGGCCCTCTTCCCTCATGTGCTTATCCTTTCTAACTTTAATAATCTTCAACTGCATCAACTCCAGAAGTCTTCTGCCACCTGATACTTATTCCAGTGTCATCTGCTGATGTAGCTATGATCTACTGATGTAGCTATGTTTATTTACCCTGTACTTGTCCTATACTGTCATCAACTGTATGTTGCTGTTTTCCTGTTTGATTATTCATGTACTCTATAATTGGGCGCTGCGGAACCCTTGTGGCGCCATATAAATAAGGGATGATAATAATAATAATAATAATATACTTACAGCTAAATGTAATAGGCTTCGAGTTCCGATGGTGCGGGAACTTTGCTTGAGGCTGCCTGTTTTTAGTTTTGTTTTTTAAAGCGGCAATCGTTTTCAAGGTACGCACTCTATACTTACAGGCGAAGGACAGGATTCAGTATTATCAGACCGGAGAGACGTTCTCTTTCCCCTATGATCTGGGCAGCAGGTGGAAGAACTTTCGCCAGGTGTTTACCTTTTCCGGTTCCCCTGAAGGCGACGGAATAGAATGGCGCGTCCGGGAAGGGTGCCACAGGTACACACTGACGGTAAGAGCGGATTGTGAATGGGGGGGACTTGGCACCAAAGAAACAGGTTATTGTCTACACATCAGAGCAATCGCTCTAATATATATTAAAGAGGCACTCATCCAATATGAAGCATTATATGCCATCTTTCACCAGCCTAATTCATCAATATCGGCTGTAGAATATTGATTTATATACACTAAAAAGCTTTAAATAACTTGCAATCAAACACTCCCTCCGGCTCTTTTTCTCGCCCCTTACCTCCCAATTGCTCACAGGTCTGGGTAATTGGCTTGTGGCCTCCTGTGTGAAATAAGAGGGTGGTCAGACTCTGGCTGGTGTTCTAAGTCATTTAACATATATATATTATCCAGTGACCCATTTTTATGGCTTGTGTTTTATCAGGTGGAACAGCTGAAGCAGAAAGCAGATAAGCGAGTACGCAGTGTAAGTATAAGATGCGTGCGGATGGATTTCAGGGGATATGGTATGGCGTTTGCTATAACCATTATACTACCAGATCACGAGGGTGCTTTCACCGCCTCGCTGCTGCTAAGCATCAGTCATTGAGCGTCAGTCTTCCTAAAAGGCTGAGTGGGTTCAATTTATTCGAAAGATTTAAATCTGCACAGGATATAACAATTATAGATAGATAAATGGATAATATTATTAGACCAATTTATGACAGGCTCTTCAGTGCGGGAGCAAGTCTTTGCTATGACTTTCCTCGTCATCTCTGACTTCAGCTGGTGAAGGTGATCAAACGTTGGAAGGTTTCAAAACTGGAAAAAGTGACCCTTTCCTTTGGCGCTAAATCCTTCACCCTTTTGTATAGGGTATGTGGTACACCGATTGCAGGGTGCAAATTATCAGAAAAGCTTCACACTTATATAGCTAACAATAATAGTGCAAAATGTAATAAATACAAATAAACACATATATACCATGCAGATTTAAAACATTAAGTTGAATGGGAACATGTTCATACCGGTTAAGGTAGATGGAGCCGCAGGTCTAGTAAAGCAGAGTATTCCCGGGCAAGATACACTGCTTATGGCTCCAACGCTTAGATTCCCAGTATGAGTCCCCAATCAGTTGTCAAAGTACATCCGTCAAATAGGGCACAGGTGGGTGATGCCTCACCCATTCCACTAAATGTTTTAAATTTGCATGGTATATATGTGTTTATTTGTATTTTGTAACATTTCTCTGACGTCCTAGTGGATGCTGGGAACTCCGAAAGGACCATAGGGAATAGCGGCTCCGCAGGAGACTGGGCACAACTAAAAAAAGCTTTTAGGTCACCTGGTGTGCACTGGCTCCTCCCACCATGACCCTCCTCCAAGCCTCAGTTAGATTTTGTGCCCGGCCGAGGTTGGATGCACACTAGGGGCTCTCCTGAGCTTCTAGAAAGAAAGTATATAATTAGGTTTTTTATTTTACAGTGAGACCTGCTGGCAACAGGCTCACTGCAGCGAGGGGCTAAGGGGAGAAGAAGCGAACCTACCTGCTTGCAGCTAGCTTGGGCTTCTTAGGCTACTGGACACCATTAGCTCCAGAGGGATCGACCGCATGGAACTGGCCTTGGTGTTCGGTCCCGGAGCCGCGCCGCCTTCCCCCTTACAACGCCAGAAGCAAGAAGAGGTCCGAAAAATCGGCGGCAGAAGACATCAGTCTTCACCAAGGTAGCGCACAGCACTGCAGCTGTGCGCCATTGCTCCTCATGCACACTTCACACTCCGGTCACTGAGGGTGCAGGGCGCTGGGGGGGGCGCCCTGAGCAGCAATAAAAACACCTTGGCTGGCATATATATCACAATATATAGCCCCAGAGGCTATATATGTGATAAATACCCCTGCCAGAATCCATAAAAATGCAGGAGAAAAGTCCGCGAAAAAGGGGCGGAGCTATCTCTCTCAGCACACTGGCGCCATTTTCTCTTCACAGTGCAACTGGAAGACAGCTCCCCAGGCTCTCCCCTGTAGTTTTCAGGCTCAAAGGGTTAAAAAGAGAGGGGGGGCACTAAATTTAGGCGCAATATTGTATATACAAGCAGCTATTGGGAAAAATTCACTCAATATGGTGTTAATCCCTAAATTATATAGCGCTCTGGTGTGTGCTGGCATACTCTCTCTGTGTCTCCCCAAAGGGCTGTGTGGGGTCCTGTCCTCAGTCAGAGCATTCCCTGTGTGTGTGCGGTGTGTCGGTACGGCTGTGTCGACACGTTTGATGTGGAGGCTTATGTGATGGCAGAGCAAATGCCGATAAATGGGATGTCGCCCCCTGTGGGGCCGACACCAGAGTGGATGTATAGGTGGAAGGTATAAACCGACAGTGTCAACTCCTTACATAAAAGGCTGGATGACGTAACAGCTATGGGACAGCCGGCTTCTCAGCCCGCGCCTGCCCAGGCGTCTCAAAGGCCATCAGGGGCTCAAAAACGCCCGCTCCCTCAGATGGCAGACACAGATGTCGACACGGAGTCTGACTCCAGTGTCGACGAGGTTGAGACATATACACAATCCACTAGGAACATCCGTTACATGATCCCGGCAATCCACTAGGAACATCCGTTACATGATCCCGGCAATAAAACATGTGTTACACATTTCTGACATTAACCCAAGTACCACTAAAAAAGGGTTTTATGTTTGGGGAGAAAAAGCAGGCAGTGTTTTGTTCCCCCATCAAATGAGTGAATGAAGTGTGAAAAAGCGTGGGTTCCCCCGATAAGAAACTGGTAATTTCTAAAAAGTTACTGATGGCGTACCCTTTCCCGCCAGAGGATAAGTTACGCTGGGAGATATCCCCTAGGGTGGATAAGGCGCTCACACGTTTGTCAAAAAAGGTGGCACTGCCGTCTTAGGATACGGCCACTTTGAAGGTACCTGCTGATAAAAAGCAGGAGGCTATCCTGAAGTCTGTATTTACACACTCAGGTACTAGACTGAGACCTGCAGATAGTGCTGCTGCAGCGTGGTCTGTAACCCTGTCAAACAGGGATACTATTTTGCGAACATAAGACGTCGTCTTATATATGAGGGATGCACAGAGGGATATTTTGCCGGCTGGCATCCAGAATTAATGCAATGTCCATTCGGTCAGGAGGTTATTAGAGACCCGACACTGGACAGGTGATGCTGACTTTAAAAGGCACATAGAGCCTTATAAGGGTGAGGAATTGTTTGGGGATGGTCTCTGGGACCTCGTATCCACAGCAACAGCTGGGAAGAAAAAAATTTTACCTCCGGTTTCCTCACAGCCTCAGAAAGCACTGTATTATCAGGTACAGTCCTTTCAGCTTCAGAAATGCAAGCGGGTCAAAGGCACTTCCTTTCTGCACAGAGACGAGGGAAGAGGGAAAAAGCTGCACCAGTCAGCCAGTTCCCAGAATCAAAATTCTTCCCCCGCTTCCTCTGAGTCCACCGCATGACGGGGGGCTCCACAGGCGTAGCCAGGTACGGTGGGGGGCCGCCTCAAAAATTTCAGCGATCAGTGGGCTCGCTCACAGGTGGATCCCTAGATCCTTTAAGTAGTATTTCATGGGTACAAGCTGGAATTCGAGGCGTCTCCCCCCCCGCCATTTCCTCAAATCTGCCTTGCCGACAACTCCCTCAGGCAGAGAGACTGTGCTAGAGGCAATTCACAAGCTGTATTCCCAGCAGGTGATAGTCAAGGTGCCCCTACTTCAACAAGGACGGGGTTACTATTCCACATACCGAAACCGGACGGTTCGGTGAGACCCATTTTATATTTGAAATCCTTGAACACATACATAAAAAAATTCAAGTTCAAGATGGAATCGCTCAGGGCGATTATTGCAAGCCTGGAGGAGGGGGATTACATGGTATCCCTGGACATCAAGGAGGCTTACCTACATGTCCCCATTTACCATCCTCACCAGGAGTACCTCAGATTTGTGGTACAGGATTGCCATTACCAATTCCAAACACGGCCGTTTGGACTGTCCACGGCACCGAGGGTCTTTACCAAGGTAATGGCAGAAATGATTATACTCCTTCGAGAAAGGAAGTTTTAATTATCCCGTACTTGGACGATCTCCTTATAAAGGCGAGGTCCAAGGAGCAGTTGTTGGACGGAGTAGCACTATCTCGGGAAGTGCTAAAACAGCACGGATGGATTCTATACATTCCAAAGTCACAGCTGGTTCCTACCACACGCCTACTGTTCCTGGGGATGGTTCTGGACACAGAACAGAAAAAAAAAATGTTTCTCCCGCAGGAGAGAGCCAAGGAGCTGTCATCTCTAGTCAGAGACCTCCTGAAACCAAAACAGGTATCGGTGCATCACTGCACACGAGTCCTGGGAAAAATGGTAGCTTCTTACGAAGCAAAATTCCATTCGTCAGGTTCCATGCAAGAACCTTTCAGTGGGACCTCTTGGACAAGTGGTCGGGATTGCATCTTCAGATGCATCGGCTGATAACCCTGTCTCCAAGGACCAGGGTATCTCTACTGTGGTGGCTGCAGAGTGCTCATCTTCAAGAGGGCCGCAGATTCGGCATACAGGACTGGGTCCTGGTAACCACAGATGCCAGCCTTCGAGGCTGGGGGGCAGTCACACAGGGAAGAAATTTCCAAGGACTTTGGTCAAGTCGGGAGTCGTCCCTACACATAAATATTCTGGAACTGAGGGCCATTTACAATGCCCTAAGTCTGGCAAGGCCTCTGCTTCAAAACCAGCCGGTACTGATCCAATCAGACAACATCACGGCAGTCGCCCATGTAAACCGACAGGGCGGCACAAGAAGCAGGATGGCGAGGGCAGAAGCCACAAGGATTCTCCGATGGGCGGAAAATCACGTCTTAGCACTGTCAGCAGTGTTCATTCCGGGAGTGGACAACTGGGAAGCAGACTTCCTCAGCGGACACGACCTACACCCGGGAGAGTGGGGACTTCATCCAGAAGTCTTCCAACTTTTGGTAAACCGTTGGGAAAGGCCACAGGTGGACATGATGGCGTCCCGCATAAACAAAAAACTAGAGAGATATTGCGCCAGGTCAAGGGACCCTCAGGCGATAGCTGTGGACGCTCTAGTGACACCGTGGGTGTACCAGTCAGTTTATGTGTTCCCTCCTCTGCCTCTCATACCAAGGGTACTGAGAATAATAAGAAAACGAGGAGTAAGAACAATACTCGTGGTTCCGGATTGGCCAAGACGAGCGTGGTACCCGGAACTTCAAGAGATGATTTCAGAGGACCCATGGCCTCTGCCGCTCAGACAGGATCTGCTACAGCAGGGGCCCTGTCTGTTCCAAGACTTACCGCGGCTGCGTTTGACGGCAGGGCGGTTGAACGCCGGATCCTGAAGGAAAAGGGCATTCCGGAGGAAGTCATTCCTACGCTGATTAAAGCCAGGAAAGATGTAACTGCAAAGCATTATCACCGCATATGGCGGATGTATGTTGCTTGGTGTGAGGCCAAAAAGGCCCCAACAGAGGAATTTCAACTGGGTCGATTTCTGCATTTCCTACAAGCAGGAGTGACTATGGGCCTGAAATTAGGCTCCATTAAGGTACAGATCTCGGCTCTGTCGATTTTCTTCCAGAAAGAACTAGCTTCACTACCTGAAGTTCAGACGTTTGTTAAGGGAGTGCGGCATATTCAGCCCCCTTTTGTGCCTCCAGTGGCACCTTGGGATCTCAACGTGGTGTTGAGTTTCTTAAAATCACATTGGTTTGAGCCACTTAAAACCGTGGATCTAAAATATCTCACGTGGAAAGTGGTCATGTTATTGGCCTTGGCTTCAGCCAGGCGTGTGTCAGAATTGGCGGCTTTGTCATGTAAAAGCCCTTATCTGATGTTCCATATGGATAGGGCAGAATTGAGGACTCGTCCCCAGTTTCTCCCTAGGGTGGTATCAGCTTTTCACTTGAACCAACCTATTGTGGTGCCTGCGGCTACTAGGGACTTGGAGGATTCCAAGTTGCTGGACGTAGTCAAGGCCTTGAAAATTTATGTTTCCAGGACGGCTAGAGTCAGGAAAACTGACTCGCTATTTATCCTGTATGCACCCAACAAGCTGGGTGCTCCTGCTTCTAAGCAGACTATTGCTCGCTGGATTTGTAGCACAATTCAGCTGGCGCATTCTGCAGCTGGACTGCCGCATCCTAAATCAGTAAAAGCCCATTCCATAAGGAAGGTGGGCTCATCTTGGGCGGCTGCCCGAGGGGTCTCGGCTTTACAACTTTGCCGAGCTGCTACTTGGTCAGGGGCAAACACGTTTGCAAAATTCTAAAAATTTGATACCCTGGCTGAGGAGGACCTTGAGTTCTCTCATTCGGTGCTGCAGAGTCATCCGCACTCTCCCGCCCGTTTGGGAGCTTTGGTATAATCCCCATGGTCCTTTCGGAGTTCCCAGCATCCACTAGGACGTCAGAGAAAATAAGATTTTACTCACCGGTAAATCTATTTCTCGTAGTCCGTAGTGGATGCTGGGCGCCCGTCCCAAGTGCGGATTGTCTGCAATACTTGTACATAGTTATTGTTAACTAAAGGGTTATTGTTGAGCCATCTGTTGAGAGGCTCAGTTGTTTTCATACTGTAAAACTTGGTATGGTATCACGAGTTATACGGTGTGATTGGTGTGGCTGGTAAGAGTCTTACCCGGGATTCAAAATCCTTCCTTATTATGTCAGCTCGTCCGGGCACAGTGTCCTAACTGAGGCTTGGAGGAGGGTCATGGTGGGAGGAGCCAGTGCACACCAGGTGACCTAAAAGCTTTCTTTAGTTGTGCCCAGTCTCCTGCGGAGCCGCTATTCCCCATGGTCCTTTCGGAGTTCCCAGCATCCACTACGGACTACGAGAAATAGATTTACCGGTGAGTAAAATCTTATTTTTGCCCTTTTATTGTTATTTATATAAGTGTGAAGCTTTTCTGATCATTTGCACCCTGCAATCGGTGTACCACATACGCACATCACTCCCTATACAAAAGGGTGAAGGATTTAGTGCCAAAGGCAAGTGTCAGTTTTTCCAGTTTTGCACTATCTGGGGAGTTCGATAGGGGAACCCCAGCACACTTTCCAGGCCAGCTCAAAAGTTCTTATACAGCGCAGAGACCTAACCCCGAACCCATGCTTTGTTGGAATGTTTCAGTAGCGTCTGAGAGAGAGAAAAATAAGTGACTCTTATGTATCCGTGATGTGCGATCTTGCTGATGGAAACAGGAATATTCTGATTTCTGGGGATTTATTGCTGTAGAGTCTACAGAGATTTTTACAATCTTCAATTAGATGCTCCATTTAAAGCTGGGGAACCAGGGACCACTAATGAATCCAGTGATAAGGGGCCGCGGTATAGACGGAATTAATATGTGCATTTGGTCCACCTTCTTTGTCCATTCTTATGCATGTCTTCTCTACTATGGGGGTCATTCCGAGTTGATCGCTCGCTAGCAGTTTTTAGCAGCCGTGCAAGCGCATTGTCGCCGCCCACTGGGGAGTGTATTTTCACTTTGCAGAAGTGCTAACGCCTGTGCAGCAGAGCGCCTGCAAACACATTGTGCAAAACAAGACCGGCCCTGTAGTTACTCTTCGTGTGCATTGATTCTAACGAAGGAGGGAAGGCTTTTGGCGTCACACGCCCAGCCACGCCTGCGTCTTTTCTGCCACACCTGCGTTTTTCTAAGCACTCCCTGAAAACGGTCAGTTGACACCCAGAAACGCCCACTTTCTGTCAATCTCCTTGCGTTCGGCTGTATTGTCGCTAGAACCAGTGCAAAACCACAATGGACTTTGTACCCGTACAACGAGCGTGCGCATTGCGGTGCATGCGCAGATTAGCCGTTTTTTTCACTGATCGCTACGCAGCGAACAACGGCAGCTAGCGATCAACTCGGAATGACCCCCAAAGTATCAAGACTTTCACATACTCTGGCCAAATTATTATGACTACCAGGTGACTTTACGCAAAGCAGCATTCCGCAGGTAATGCTGACATAGGACGTCTGACTCTCTGTATAAGAACAGGACGGTATACAGAGACTAGTAAAGTGTATGACTCATGAGACAATGGGTGTGGGCGACAGGGCGTCTGTAAAGCAGTCCCAGCTAATGGGTTGTATGAGAGGTGACGCTGATGTATACATCAGAGGTGTAAGCTGTTTTCTGTAAGTACAAGTCTTGACGTTACTCCTGGTGCAGGTAGAATACAGAGCAGTGGAGGATTACAGCGGGGCCTGCTGTCCTCTAACCAAAGGCATCCGAACCTTCTTCACCACTCCTTGCACCGAGGAGCCACGAATGCAGCTGCAGAAAGGGGATCTTGTATTGGCTACCAGAGGCCTGAAGTAAGTGTGCCCGCTCTGTGTGCTGCCACTAGCTGCCGCGGCGGGAGCATGCCGCTTGCTGGGCAGGAGTGCAGCAGCTTGTGAGTGACGTGTAATCCTGTCTTCTCAGGCACTGGATGTACGGAGACAGAATCTTTGAAGGTGAACGTCCAGAGGGTGAGAACGTGGATTCTTTTTTAACACTAAAATAAAGTGAATGACTTTCTTGTATTAAAGTGAGGACAGCTGGGGGTGACAGGACTGGGCAATATGGAGCTGGGCACTGTGGCGGGGTAGAAATGTGTTAGTGGGCATGCAAATTGCCAAGATGAAACCATGAGGGCTTTATTGTAGAGGGCACTGGAGTGGGGCATGGGGGCTGCTCGGGCACCAGAGTGGGCCGTGGTGGCACTGAGTGGCCCGAAGTGGGGCACTATGGCAGGGACTGGCCCAGAGCGTGGCAATATGGCAGAAAGGGACCCTGAGCTGGGCACGGTGGCTGCTAGGGCCCTGGAACGGGGCACTCTGGGGTGTGTTATAAAAGATCTATAGTTATTAGATAGACAGTCAATAGGGTGACAGGTAAAAGGTAGACAGTACAAAATGTCAAAAGGGTTGACATGTAAATGGTCGACACAAGTGGTTTTTTGTTTTTATGGGGGGTTTTGTGCCATTTTGTATGTGTCTCCAATTAGTGGTAACGTAGACCCTCGCATGCCGATTCACTCGCAGTGCTTCAGGCAAGGAGCCCCGCTGCACTAGGAACAGGTTACTATTCCCAGCTGTAGTCCACATGGATGGTAAACCAAGCAACAGTTTAAAAATAATGTGGAAAGCACAAAAAAACTTGTCAACCTTTTGACCCTGTCGATCATGTGGTGGCAAACTTTTGAATGTCTATTTAGACAGTGTCTATCAATAGTCTGGAACTTGGCGGGGAGGGGACCGGAGTTGGTGGACCGGAGTGGGGGCACTGTGTCGGGGAGGGGACCGGAGTGGGGGCACTGTGTCGGGGAGGGGACCGGAGTGGGGGCACTGTGTCGGGGAGGGGACCGGAGTGGGGGCACTGTGTCGGGGAGGGGACCGGAGTGGGGGCACTGTGTCGGGGAGGGGACCGGAATGAGTGGACCGGAGTGGGGGCACTGTGGCAGGGAGGGGACCGGAGTGGGGGCACTGTGGCAGGGAGGGGACCGGAGTGGGGGCACTGTGGCAGGGAGGGGACCGGAGTGGGGGCACTGTGGCAGGGAGGGGGCCGGAGTGGGGGCACTGTGGCAGGGAGGGGGCCGGAATGAGTGGATCGAGTGGGGGCACTGTGTCGGGGAGGGGACCGGAGTGGGGGCACTGTGTCGGGGAGGGGACCGGAGTGGGGGCACTGTGTCGGGAAGGGGACCGGAGCGGGGGCACTGTGTCGGGGAGGGGACCGGAGTGGGGGCACTGTGTCGGGTAGGGGACCGGAATGAGTGGACCGGAGTGGGGGCACTGTGGCAGGGAGGGGACCGGAGTGGGGGCACTGTGGCAGGGAGGGGACCGGAGTGGGGGCACTGTGGCAGGGAGGGGGCCGGAATGAGTGGATCGAGTGGTGGCACTGTGTCGGAGGGGGCCGGAGTGGGGGCACTGTGTCAGGGAGGGGGCCGGAGTGGGGGCACTGTGTCAGAGAGGGGGCCGGAGTGGAAGCACTGTGTCAGGGAGGGGGCCGGAGTGGGGGCACTGTGTCAGGGAGGGGGCCGGAGTGGGGGCACTGTGTCAGGGAGGGGGCCGGAGTGGGGTACTGTGGCAGGGAGGGGGCCGGAGTGGGGGCACTGTGGCAGGGAGGGGGCCGGAGTGGGGGCACTGTGTCAGGGAGGGGGCCAGAGTGGGGGCACTGTGTCAGGGAGGGGGCCGGAGTGGGGGCACTGGGTCAGGGAGGAGGTCGGAGTGGGGGCACTGTGGCAGGGAGGGTGCCAGAGTGGGGGCACTGTGGCAGGGAGGGGACCGGAGTAGGGGTACTGTCAGGGAGGGGACCAGAGTCAGTGTACCGGAGTGGGGGGCACTGTGTCGGGGAGGGGACCTGAGTGGGGGGCACTGTGTCGGGGAGGGGACCGGAGTGGGGGCACTGTGTCGGGGAGGGGACCGGAGTGGGGGCACTGTGTCGGGGAGGGGACCGGAGTGGGGGCACTGTGTCGGGGAGGGGACCGGAGTGGGGGCACTGTGTCGGGGAGGGGACCGGAGTGGGGGCACTGTGTCGGGGAGGGGACCGGAGTGGGGGCACTGTGTCGGGGAGGGGACCGGAGTGGGGGCACTGTGTCGGGGAGGGGACCGGAGTGGGGGCACTGTGTCGGGGAGGGGATCGGAATGATTGGACCAGAGTGGGGGCACTGTGGCAGGGAGGGGACCGGAGTGGGGGCACTGTGGCGGGGAGGGGGCCGGAGTGGGGGCACTGTGGCGGGGAGGGGGCCGGAGTGGGGGCACTGTGGCGGGGAGGGGGCCGGAGTGGGGGCACTGTGTCGGGGAGGGGGCCGGAGTGGGGGCACTGTGTCGGGGAGGGGGCCGGAGTGGGGGCACTGTGTCGGGGAGGGGGCCGGAGTGGGGGCACTGTGTCGGGGAGGGGGCCGGAGTGGGGGCACTGTGTCGGGGAGGGGGCCGGAGTGGGGGCACTGTGTCGGGGAGGGGGCCGGAGTGGGGGCACTGTGTCGGGGAGGGGGCCGGAGTGGGGGCACTGTGTCGGGGAGGGGGCCGGAGTGGGGGCACTGTGTCGGGGAGGGGGCCGGAGTGGGGGCACTGTGTCGGGGAGGGGGCCGGAGTGGGGGCACTGTGTCGGGGAGGGGGCCGGAGTGGGGGCACTGTGTCGGGGAGGGGGCCGGAGTGGGGGCACTGTGTCGGGGAGGGGGCCGGAGTGGGGGCACTGTGTCGGGGAGGGGGCCGGAGTGGGGGCACTGTGTCGGGGAGGGGGCCGGAGTGGGGGCACTGTGTCGGGGAGGGGGCCGGAGTGGGGGCACTGTGTCGGGGAGGGGGCCGGAGTGGGGGCACTGTGTCGGGGAGGGGGCCGGAGTGGGGGCACTGTGTCGGGGAGGGGGCCGGAGTGGGGGCACTGTGTCGGGGAGGGGGCCGGAGTGGGGGCACTGTGTCGGGGAGGGGGCCGGAGTGGGGGCACTGTGTCGGGGAGGGGGCCGGAGTGGGGGCACTGTGTCGGGGAGGGGGCCGGAGTGGGGGCACTGTGTCGGGGAGGGGGCCGGAGTGGGGGCACTGTGTCGGGGAGGGGGCCGGAGTGGGGGCACTGTGTCGGGGAGGGGGCCGGAGTGGGGGCACTGTGTCGGGGAGGGGGCCGGAGTGGGGGCACTGTGTCGGGGAGGGGGCCGGAGTGGGGGCACTGTGTCGGGGAGGGGGCCGGAGTGGGGGCACTGTGTCGGGGAGGGGGCCGGAGTGGGGGCACTGTGTCGGGGAGGGGGCCGGAGTGGGGGCACTGTGTCGGGGAGGGGGCCGGAGTGGGGGCACTGTGTCGGGGAGGGGGCCGGAGTGGGGGCACTGTGTCGGGGAGGGGGCCGGAGTGGGGGCACTGTGTCGGGGAGGGGGCCGGAGTGGGGGCACTGTGTCGGGGAGGGGGCCGGAGTGGGGGCACTGTGTCGGGGAGGGGGCCGGAATGAGTGGATCGGAGTGGGGGCACTGGGTCAGGGAGGGGGCCGGAGTGGGGGCACTGGGTCAGGGAGGGGGCCGGAGTGGGGGAACTGTGGTAGGGAGGGGGCCGGAGTGGGGGCACTGTGGTAGGGAGGGCACTGTGGCAGGGAGGGTGCCAGAGTGGGGGCACTGTGGCAGGGAGGGGGCCGGAGTTGGGTGCACTGTGGCGGGGAGGGGACCGGAGTGGGGTCACTGTGGCAGGGAGGGGGCCGGAATGAGTGGATCGGAGTGGGGGCACTGTGTCAGGGAGGGGGCCGGAGTGGGGGCACTGTGTCAGGGAGGGGGCCGGAGTGGGGGCACTGTGTCAGGGAGGGGGTCGGAGTGGGGGCACTGTGGCAGGGAGGGGGCCGGAGTGGGGGCACTGTGGCAGGGAGGGGGCCGGAGTGGGGGCACTGTGTCGGGGAGGGGGCCGGAGTGGGGGCACTGTGGCAGGGAGGGGAAGGAGAGGTGTCCTGTGCCAGGGACTGTGTGATGTAGGGGGGCTGTAGCTTGAAGCCTGAGCTAAAGACATGAATAACCAGGTTATTTAAGGGATTCTGGCTACTTTATCATAATCTATTTTTTGCTTTCACCTTTCCCCAGATGGAGTCAGCATAAGGGGCTGGTTCCCCAGAAGATGTGTGGTGAAACATGTGTCTGACGCAGGGGCTGACCAGTCAGATGACGAGAAGAAGACCAGATAGCGCCCGGTACATTTTCCCCTTATGCCATGGTGTCACTACCCTTTTACAGATAATACAGGGGTGCTACCGAATTGCCACTAGCTGCAGTCTCAGACCCATCTCTGGAAGTCACCTACCTCTTCCACAACCATTCCGTGTCTTCAGGCCATCCGGCTGAGCATGTCCATTCAGCCACGTCACGTCGGCCAGGGGCTCATCCTCCCACACGCTGGAGCTTTGTGTCTTTCACACGTTAGAAGCAATCTGTATCACCGTTTTATTTCGTGGCGGTGATATTCACTGCTCGGGAACCCTCAGGACGTGCGCGGAACATGCAATTTCCAGCCAAGACGTAGACACACTCTCATGTACACTTGCCAAGATTTGACAAACGTCCATCATGTAGCTTTCTATTTGTTCTGTAAACTCTCTCAAAGATCAGATGTGATTCTGATAATGCTGCAGACTCCTCACTTTTAATACAGGATTTTTGTAAGCTGTCTGTGTACTGTGTACTTGCTGATAATCGTAGAATACAGTGTATTAGATGTACGAAGTGTCGCCAAACACCGGGGGCGAGATGTAATGCCATGCCTTGTAAGTGATTGCCCGTTTAAAAAAAAGTCTGATATCGGACAACGTCCTCACCTTCAGGGATCTTGGATCCTATTACATCTCGCCCCAGCAGCCCAAATGTTTCCGGGTTGGCCTCTACTAATGGGGCTCTTTTGATGTATGTCACAGAGAACTCAATATACAAAATACCACTTGAAAAATGCCCCTACAGGTTTTCACCCTTCACAAGGCTTTACTTTATGGGTTTGTACAAGCCCTCTTTCATTTTTATTCAATACAATCTTTTCTTTCTTTTTTTTTCTTTTTTTCTAGCCTCCTTTCTGTGCCTTTCAGCAAAGTCTTTATAATTTGATGTACACTCAGTTGTCGCCCAGTGGACCCTAAGTAAGGCCCATTTTTTTTTTGTACAGAGAGAATCAGCCAAGATCTGTGCTGCTCAGAACGTCTAGACAGAAACATAGATACATATGTTCGCCTCAGCGCATTTGCGGTTTCCTGATGCGGCCACGTTCAGACCTGCATGTGACACAGAATCAGGCCCAGCTGGTAATCGGGTAAACCGCTTTCCATACTGCGGTCATTCATCTTCCTCAAGTTACACTCTCTGGGGGGGGGGGAATTCAATTACCAGTATCTGTCTACCGAATACATGTCGACCTATCATCCAGATACCAGAGAAAACATAACCCCAAAATTGTAAACTGGATACATTTCCCAGATCAGTCACACCAGTGATAGCTGCAGATATGTATTATATTTGCACATTTCCAATAACCTACTTTTATGGCAGTGGCTTCCACAGCTTTACTGCTCTTACTGTAAAGAAAGCTTCCTGTGATCAAGATGGGTTCACCTCTCTGTGGAAATTTAAATGGTCTTCAGACAAATCTCTGTATTAGATTTATTTCTGCAGAGTGGTACATTGGTTTCCACAGGGGTGTAGAGATGGATCTTGATCCAGTCACCAACAGGCTAAAGCTTTAGACTGTCCCAGGATGCATTGCAGGAGCCTCCTCTATAACCCCACCTCCAGGCACTGTGAGCTCTGTTTCAAGTTGGTGCCTGCAGAGGCAGGTCACTTAACAGGGGGGCTGCACTGGGCAGCCATGAAAAAGCTTTTAGAAGACTCCCAAGAGCTGCAGCACTTCATATATCAGTGTGACATACTGTGCTGCTGCTCCATTGCCTCCCCAGCGGCGTCGCATACTCCCGCTGGCTCTGTTCCCGGGTACTTGCAGCGGAGACGCTCCGGCTCTAGGCACACGGTGGCAGGCGCTCTCCTGGTTCGCGTGGCTACTACTGCAGGAAGGCGGTAAGAGGGTCCCCCAGGCCGGACCCGCCATTAAATCGCGTTCTGGTCGCAGTCTAAGGAGACGGACTGCGACGCTGGCGTGGACACTGTAACAGAGCAGGGACCCCATGATATCGACCAGGGCATAGGAGTACAGTTCGGATATATAAATATCCACTTTATTAAGACTCCATAGTGAGGACCAGCATAGGGGAGAAGGCGCTTGACCTGTAGCCCCTCCCCCAGCCATCTACTGCTGGTGTTCTCGCCCTGGAGCTGCCTCACACACTCCCTGACTGAGACGCTAGGTGCCATCTTCTATGATTAGCTGCGACTGGTCTCCGGGACTGCAGGGCAGGGTCTCCTCTGTAAATCCGCCTGTACATCAGCGCCATGATTTTACAGACACTTAAGTATTCTACATGTCAATAATAAGACAGCGCTAGTTAAGAACAAGTGTACCTGTGCCAGAATATATTGTACGAGTATTCCGATATATACATCCGGTATTGTCCCTATGGTAAATCCGCCTCGGGTGGATAATTTGTCTACCCAGTTGCAGCAATTGGATCAATCTTTGGTTAGACATAAACTCCGCGTCACTCTGGTGTAAAGGGGTCATCTAAGCGGGCCACTTCCTCCTCACAATCCACTAATCTCTCGCAAGATTCTGATGAGGATGGGGAGTATACTGACCCGTCAGACACTGACACAGCTGCTTCTGATGAGGAATCTACAACTCAAGTTGATGTCCCCGACCTAGTGGTTGCTATTAAGCAAATTCTACAAATAGATGATGATGTGGATCCCACTACTGTGTCTAAGAAACCTGATAAGTTTAAACGTCAGAAGGTAACTAAAACATTATTACCGCATTCTGACCATCTAGTAGACATACGTCAAGAACCCTGATCTTCGCCAGGAAAGAAATTCTCCCTATCTAAAAAGATGGTAGCTCGTTATCATCTCCCTTCTGAGTCGTGTAACAAGTGGGAAAATTCACCGCCGGTAGATTCACATGTCACCCGTCTCGTGGTGTCATCCACTCTGCCTGTCACTACTGTCACCTCACTGAAGGAACCGACAGATAAGCGTGTGGAGGGATGCCTGAAGTCTATTAATCGCTTACAGGTGCTGTACATAGACCCACTATAGCAGCCTCCTGTGCTGCAAAAGGATTTGAAGCATGGGTTCAGGCATTAGAGGAAGAGCTGCCTCAGGATATAGCAGACAATACCTGTCTCATATTACCATGCCACCTATTACATTCAGGAGGCATCCTCTGAGGCAGGTGTGTTGACGGCCATGGCATCAACTATGTCCATCCTGACTCGCCGTATTCTGTGATTGAGGTCGTGGACGGTGGACCTGGACTCGAAAAATACCTTGGAGGTACCTGTACTCCCTTTTAAGGGAGACATCCTATTTGGGGACGATCTCAATAAGATTGTGACTGACTTAGCAGCTGCTAAGACTTAATTTCTCCCGAATACTAATCCTTCTGCACAGAAGGCAAAAGGTACCACTTTTCGCTCCTTTCGGCCTCAAGGGAAAGCAAAAGGTCAGCATTCCAGAGACAATCTCGTGCTCCAAAAACATCTAAGCCCAAGGCAAAACAATCCTGGGCTGCCCGTCGGCCTGCTTTTAAACACGACAAGCCTGCTGCATGATGGGGCGGGCCTCCCCCTGGGAGACCCCAGGGTGGGAGGCCCACTTCTGCGATTCACCCAGGTCTGGTTAAAGACCACTTCAGACGCATGGGTGCGAGAAGTTGTCTCTCACTGGTACGCAGTCTCTTTCAAGAGACGTCCCCCTCGCCAGTTCTGCGCAACGGTTATTCCTTCAGATCCGTTGAAGGCGCAAGCTCTACAACTGGTTGTGCGTTCCCTCCTGGATAACAACTGACAGTGAACTTCCTACAAGCCCACGGGTGGCTCATCAACTGTGAGAAGTCCTCGCTGGTCCCTGCTCGGAGCATGGTGCACCTGGGGGCACTGCTGGACACACACAGTCAATGGCTGTTTCTGTCTCCCGAGAAGGACCTGAAGCTTCAGGACAGGATCAGAAACTTCCTCTCTCGCCCAAGAGTGTCGATACACTCAGCGATGCAAGTACTAGGCCTCATGTCAGTTTTTGACATGGTAGAGTACACTCAATTTAAATCCTGCCCTCTGCAGAGGTTAATCCTTTCTGAGTGGGACAGCCTGCCTCCATCGGATCAGGTCTCACATGATCTCCTTGACTTAGGAGGTTCGTCTGTCGCTGACCTGGTAGCTACAGGACCAGCAATTGAGCAGGGGCTGTCCGTTTTGGATTCCCAACTGGGTCCTACTGACTACGGACGCCAGTCTGAGGGGTTGGGGCGCGGCATTGCAGCAACGCTCTTTCCAGGGTCGGTGGACCAAGGAGGAATCGCTCCTCCCGATAAACATTCTGGAATTGCTGGCAATGTTCAATGCTTTGTCTCTCGCCCTGCCTCTGATACAGAACAGGCCTGTTCAAGTACGGTCAGACAACGCCACCATGGTGGCGTACATAAACCATCAAGGCGGCACTGGAAGCCGCATGGCAATGATGGAAGTGTCAAAAATCCTTAGTTGGGCGGAATGCCATCTGCCAGCAATATCGGCAGTGTTCATTCCGGGAGTCCTCAACTGAGAAGCGGATTTCCTCAGTCGTCAGGACGTGCACGCCGGAGAGTGGAGTCTTCATCAGGAAGTCTTTCAACTCCTAGTGGACAAATGGGGTCTATCAGATGTATACCTGATGACGTCTCGACACAATCACAATGTTCCGGTCTTCGGATCAAGAACCAGGGATCCTCCAGCAGCGTTCGTGGACGCACTGGCAATTCCATGGAACTTTCGGCTGCCCTGTGTGTTCCCTCCAGAGTCACTCCTGCCCCGGGTACTGCGGAAGTTCAAACAAGAAGGAGGAAAACTACTTCTAGTCGCTCCAGCATGGCCCAGACAGCATTGGTTCTCAGACCTACGGGGTCTGTCGATAGAGCGTCCTCTTCTACTTCCTCAGCACCCAGATCTCCTTGTTCAGGGCCTTTGTGTCTACCCAGACCTGCCCAGACTGGCTTTGACGGCGTGGCTCTTGAAGCTTCACTCCTGAGGGCCAAAGGATTCTCCGAGGCGGTTAGCCAAACTATGCTGAAGGCCCGCAAACCGGCTTCTGCGCTGATTTATTATAGGGTCTGGAATTCTTACTTCACCTGGTGTGCTACTAAGAATTACGATGCTTACAAATGCAGTACTTCCAGACTTCTGGCTGTTTAGTAACAAGGCCTCGACTTAGGCCTTCGTCTGGCCTCCCTCAAGGTTCATATCTCTGCCTTGTCGGTTTGGTCTCAGAGAAAACTTGTGTCTATTCCTAACGTTCATACTTTCACTCAGGGTGTTTTACGGATTCAGTCTCTCTATGTCCCTCCTGTGGCTCCATGGGATCTGACTGTTGTTCTGAAAGCCCTGCAAGAGTCTCCATTTGAACCTCTTGAGTCAGTGGATCTTAAATGGCTCCCGGTCAAGGTCCTGTTCCTCCTACTGGCTATTGCCTCTGCTAGAAGGGTGTCAGACCTAGGCGCTCTGTCCACCCTTTCTGATATTTCACAGTGACCGGGCAGTTCTTAGAACTCGCCCTGGTTATTTGCCTAAGGTGGTGTCGTCTTTTCACCTTAACCAAGAGATTGTGGTTCTGGCCTTCATCTCTTCTGGTTTGTCATCCAAAGAGCGGTCTTTGGATGTGGTAAGGGATCTCCGTATATATGTGTAGAGGACTGCCTCTATTAGGAGGTCAGATACCCTTTTTTTACTATTTGGTTTTCACAAACATGGCTGGCCTGCGAATAAGCAAACTTTGGCCAGATGGATTAGAATGGTGATTGCACAATCTTATGCGCAGGCTGCACTCCCAGCTCCTGCCGCTATTAAAGCACATTCTATTCGGTCTGTTGGACCTTATTGGGCGGCCCGCCGAGGCGCGTCCACTGAACAATTGTGCAAGGCGGCTACGTGGTCTTCAGTGAACACGTTCATTAGGTTCTATGCCTTTGATACTTCTGCCCCCCAGGATGCTTCCTTTGGACGCCGGGTTCTCATACCAACTACGGTGCGTCCCCTCCGATGAGGAACAGCTTTAGGACATCCCTGATGTTTCCCTGTGGAAACCAATGTATTCCACTGCACAAAAGGAGATTTATGGTAGACTTACCATTGTTAAATCTTTCTGCGAGTACATTGGTTCCACAGGATACCCGCCCTGACGCACCTAGCTTCTATAGGTTTGTATGGCATTAGCCGCTAGTCCCTTCTCCAGTCGTGAGAACGCTGTTCTCTGTGACTAACATCTACCTTCCCTTTTACCTGCTCCTGCATTGGACTGGATAACGAAACTGAGCTCACAGTGCCTGGAGGCGGGGTTATAGAGGAGGCCCCACAATGCATCCTGGGACAGTCTAAAGCTTTAGCCTGTTGGTGCCTGGATCAAGATCCATCTCTACACCCTGATGTTTCCCTGTGGAACCAATGTACCTCGTAGAAAGAGATTTGGCAATGATAAGTCTACCATAAATCTCCTTTTCTGGCCAGTCATTTGACACTGAGCCACCTCTGATCAAAGCCCTCTTTATAGCTGATCCTTTCCATTTCCTGGTGTAGACAAAGCTCTTCCGAAGGTTAATTATATCTGTAGACCCCATCAGACCTGTTTACAACCAGGTGCTGAATAGTTGTTTCTGCTATTCTATTTATTGTGAATTTGGTCAAATTTTTTCCTATTTAAATACCTAATATTTTAACAGACACAACATTATTAAACCGCTACAGTCAGGTCCATAAGTATTGGGACATCGACACAATTCTCATATTTTGGGCTCTATACACCACCACACTGGATTTGAAATGAAACAAACAAGATGTGCTTTAACTGCAGACTTTCCGCTTTAATGTGAGGCTATTTACATCCAAATCAGGTGAACGGTATAGGAATTACAACGGTTTCTATATGTGCCTCCCACTATTTAAGGGATCAAAAGTAATGGGATAATCGACTCAAAAGCTATTTCATGGACACGGAGTTGGCTATTCCCTCGTTATTTCATCATCAATTAAGCAGGTAAAAGGTCTGGAGTAGATTCCAGGTGTGACATTTGCATTTGGAATCTGTTGCTGTCGACTCTCAATATGAGATCCAAAGAGCTAACACTATCAGTGAAGCAAGCCATCATTAGGCTGAAAAATCAAAACAAACCCATCACAGAGATAGCAAAAACATTAGGTGTGGCCAAATCAACTGTTTGGAACATTCTTAAAAAGAAAGAACGCACCAAAACATACCACCTCATCAGTGAAGCATGGTGCTGGTAGTGTCATGGTGTGGGCATGTATGGCTGCCAATGGAACTGGTTTCCTTGTATTTATTGATAATGTGACTGTTGACAAAAGCAGCAGGATGAATTCTGAAGTGTTTCGGGCAATATTATCTGCTCATATTCAGTCAAATGCTTCAGAACTCATTGGACGGCGCTTCACAGTGCAGAAGGACAATGACCCGAAGCATACTGCGAAAGCAAGCAAAGAGTTTTTTAATGCAAATAAGTGGAATGTTATGTAATGGCCAAGTCAATCACCTGACCTGAATCCGACTGAGCATGCATTTCACTTGATGAAGACAAATCTGAAGGGAAAATGCCCCAAGAACAAACAGGAACTGAAGACATTTGCAGTAGAGGCCTGGCAGAGCATCACCAGGGATGAAACCCAGCATCTGGTGATGTCTATGTGTTCCAGACTTCAGGCTGTAATTGACTGCAAAGGATTTGCAACAAAGTATTAAAAAGTGAAAGTTTGATTTAGGATTGTTTAGTTTGTCCCATTACTTTTAGTCCCTTAAAAAGTGGGAGGCACATATAGAAACCGTTGTAATTCCTACACTGTTCACCTGATTTGGATGTAAATACCCTCAAATTAAAGCGGAAAGTCTGCAGTTAAAGCACATCTTGTTTGTTTCATTTCCATTGTGGTGGTGTATAGAACACAAAATATGAGAATTGTGTCTGTCCCAATATTTATGGACCTGACTGTATACAGTAAGAGATGCCAGCTACAAGCCTTTGTGACAGCTGCCATGGCCAAACATTGTGTAGAGGTTGTCATGTAGGGGTTATTACTGTAGGTATTGCTGTGACCAAATTATTGGGAGCAGCTTCCTTTTTATTAAAAAATAAAAAATAAAATGTGTATTACCTATATTGTAATATTACAAAAACGAAGCTGAAATTGTCTCCGTGGTTAAAAAAAAAAAAAACGTAAGTTTGCTTTTTTACGACATGTTCCTGGGATTTGGGTGTGTGTTGCCTTTTCTGATTGGCATAGGTTCCATCATGTGACACGTCCAGTATGAGTCATGTGACACGAGAACTGGGCTTGTTCATTGAGTACCTCATTTCCATGCTGCTCCATTGAAAATAAATTTGTCTTGTTTTTATTAATATGTCTCTATTGCGACCTCTAAAACCAGGTACCATTTTTCATTTTTTTTTAGAGGCCGTATTTTATAATTTTGGAGATGTTGGGACTAGCACAAAAACTGGCATGCAATTTGCAGATAACTAATGAATTGACACCTTCTGTGCTAAGGACAAGTAGAACTTGTCCTTCACATATACCCCAAAAGTGCTAAGGATGAGTCCTACTTGTCCTTAGAATTCATGGGGAAGTGGTGGGATTATAATTCATTCAGGGGAACAAGGAATTGGGGAATATAGTGAATGCTTTTTCTAAATTAGCATAATATTTAAATAGAATCGAAGTTGCCAAATACTCCATTTGGGTAATACATTATTTAACAAAAAGCCTATAATGCTCAGTCACCCTATTATGTTTCCTTTTTGTCTTGTGCTTAAATTACCTGTTTTATAATGTACCATTTTGTTTTTATTTTTGCTGTATATTATCTTATTTTTATTTACTCTTTTTTTTTTTCCTTCCCCCTCCCCCACGTCCACTTTCATCTGAAACTTGTTCTTTTTTACAAATGGTGTTTTGGTCGGACTATTGATAATAAAAGACAGAAAAATAAATGTTTTAGTGATTAGTGTTGTAATATGACCTATTGTATCTGGTATGGTTTAGAGGGCTGATGTCTATATTGCGTCTATTATTTTTCCAACAAATAAGGACATTTTAAGTGGTAAGCACTAGTGGGATTCTGCCACATATACACCTGCAGTCAGGGCCGTAACTAGGTGTGTGGGGAGGGGGCACCGCACATAGCGCTGCAGGGTAGGGGGCGCAGTTGGTGGCACTTGTTACTTTCACTTTGAGCTTCCCCCTTTTTGAAGCCCAGCATTTCCTGACCTCCCCTGTCTCCTACCCCCACCCCTTCTGTCGCTAATAACTATACAACATTCATGAACTCAACTTGAGATTTCTTTGTTATTCAGTCACATTGTCCTTTATTACATTTGAAGATGCTGATATACCCGGGATTTGAGCCCACTGCCTGAGGCATTGCTGTCAGACACCCTAGTCATTGAGCTATCTGCCCTTACATAGAAAGCTAGAGAATTCTAAGCTAGAGAATTCTAACTGTTTGAAGCTTAGCTTGTACTTTATGAAAAAATGATCAGCTTGCAGCTGAGCAGATCTATTTATTGTGTGACTGCAAGAGATTGGATGTGTTGCTGCACACTACATAGATCTGCTCAATTGCAATACTGATTTTTTTTTTTTACAAAGTACCAGTAGCTTCATACAGTGTTCATAGTATTTATGCAGGATCAAATAGCTCAATGAGTAAGGTGTTTGGTTACAGTTCAACAGGTGATCGGTCTGAATTCCGGGTATGGCAGTATATTATAACTGAATATTAATGACAGGGCCGTAACTAGGTGTGTGCAGAAGGTGCATTGCCCACAGCGCACTTGCCCTGTAGGCGCACCTTCTACATACACACTGAGTGGACGCATATCCCTCCCGCTCCCCTGTGCCTGGCACCCACAGCAGCCCCAAGCTCCGACCAGCTGGAGCAGATGATCGCTGTGTAAAGTCATTAGCAGCTCTGGACAGGATATCCCCTTTGTGCTGCTGCGCTCCTGCGGCCCGCCCCCTCTCTGTCTGGGAAGTGTACAGACTCTGCAGAGGAGTCAGTTCTGTACAGGAGCCGGCAACAGCGCAGGAAGAACGTAAACCTCATGTAAGTGCCTACACAGGCACTACACTCTACACTATATTACACTACAGTACACTTCACTACACTATACTACACAACATTGTACTACACTCTAAGGGCAGAGAAGGATGTAAGGGGGAATCTGCCTGCCGTAATGTGTAAAATGGTGACTCTGTCTGCTGTACTGCATATAAGGGGGACTCTGCCTGCCATAATGTGTAAAAGGGGGACCTATCCTGCCGTAATGTGTAAAAGGGGGAATCTGCCTGCCATAATGTGTAAAAGGGGGACTTTGCCAGCCACAATGTGTAAAGGGGGGACCTATCCTGCCGTAATGTTAAAAGGGGGGGACTCTGCCTTCCGGAATGTGTAAAATGGGGACTCTGCCTGCCGTAATATGTGTAAGTGGCACTACTGTGTGGCATATTATGAATTGGTATTATTTTGTGGCCACGCTTCTTCCCCATGAAGCCACACCCCTATATTTTTGGCGCGCGCACTGGCCCTTTTTTAAATATGATGTGGGAGGGGGGACGCCAATGCTGTTTCTTGCACACAGCGCTAAAATGTCTAGTTATGGCACTGCCTGCAGTGCTAAGGATGAGTCCAACTCATCCTTCACAATCATGGGGAAGTGGCAGGATTATAATGCCTAGATCACAGGGCTAACCTCATTTGATACCGCAGGTTATCTTGTCGCCTTGTTGTGTTATTCATATTCTTCCTCTGCATTTAATTCAAGAAACTGCACAAAATATATTTTTTTTACTGCAGATTTTACACTGAGAATGAATGCATAGAATCGACTTCATTGCTGTTTTGGAAATGCCGACGGAAGAACCACAAAGAATTTGTTGCTGGTTATAAAAAAGAAAAAGATACACACATTTCCTATAGTCTTCCATACAATTTCAGTAAAATTGTGAGGAAACTAATGTGTTTTGTTTTTTTTCTGAAAATTCAGCCTTCTAAAATATATAACTTGAGTGGATATTGCCTAAAAAACTTATTGGTGTTGATTTTAAAACGTGAGCAACACAAAAGTGCCAAAATGGGTTCAGCACAGGTGAACACGTGACTTCAGCAGCCAAGGGGTTTCTCTGGTTATAACAAAATGATCCCAAATAGACTCGAGGTTTTCCTTCTGCCTCATGGGAACACTAGGGGATGTCAGGTCAAGAATCCAGGGATGGTATCCAGAGAAGACACGGAAGATTAAGTCCACGGTGTAATGGTTAGCATTACTGCCTCACAGCACTGAGGTCATGGTTTCGATTACCACCATGGCTCTATCTGTGTGGAGTTTGTATATTCTCCCCGTACTTGCGTGGGTTTCCTCCAGGTACTCCGGTTTTCTCCCCACAATCCAAAAATATACTGGTAGGTTAATTGGCTCCCAAGAAAAGTAACCCTAGTGTGAATGTGTCTGTGTGTACATGTGATAGGGAACATAGATTGTAAGCTCCACTGGGGCAGGGACTGATGTAAATGGCTGAATATTCTCTGCAAACCGCTGCGGAATATGTGTGCGCTATATAAATAACTGGTAGTAAATACATGTATCCTGTTTTGAAATCTAAGTTTGCATGTTGTGCTAAAATGAGGCACACAGCCCACACCTCAGTGGCACGTCATCCCATCAGAACATGAAAGGTTTTACACACCCAGAGATGTCTCCACCGCGACATGGAAACGCTGCACGTCACGTGAGGTCTGGCAGAGAATAGCTCAATAAGAGAAAGAGAAACTAATGTGTTATTGGCTGGAAGTTTAGCACTTTCTTCGTTGAACTTTGGGCCTTCTTCTTCAGGTTTGTCAGCAAACCAAAAAAGTTAGCAATTGGGCAAACCCATGTTGGACTGCAGGGGGGACAGATGTAACATGTGCAGAGAGATTTAGATTTGGGTGGGATGTGTCCAAACTAAAATCTAAATTGCAGTGTAAAAATAAAGCAGCCAATATACAGAAACAATATAACCCACCCAAATCTAACTCTCTCTGCATGTGTTACATCTGCCCCACCTGCAGTGCACATGGTTTTTCCCAATTGCTAACTTTTATGGTTTCCTAACAACCCTGAATAACCTCCTTATTGTGTAATTTTTAGGGAAACTGACATAACCCTGATGCTGCTCATTATGAGAGTGACTGTGATACTATGTATTATTATCTATTATTCTGCTGCCGGGCTCTCCTTATTAGTGCAGAGTAGTAATCCTGAGAAGGAACCAGAGTCACCGCAGATTATCTGTCTGGAAGATGAGTGATGATGCTGTATTACCTGCTAGACATTTGTGAGCTGCAGCACCCCTGGATGCCTCGATTAACCCTCCAACACCCTTCCGCTCAGAGTTCAGGGCTCGTTCACACATGTGCTGGGAGAATAGATAAAGGGCGTGGAAACTGACGTGCGCATTAGTGATATGGACAAATTGGTTTTCCATGTTCTATTTTCTTTTTGTGCTGGGACAGTTGGAACATGAAGCACGTTGTGTCCTATAGCACGTCGGGTCATAAAGGTGGGTTCTGCACCACTGGCATTCATTTGTACTGTGACTACTGGGATATTTTGTATGAGCGCCGTTCTGGGTTATTGGTGCGGTCATTGCTCTGTGTAGCTGACAGAGCCCATGCTGATTCGGATTTTGTCTAAAGGGTTCCTGATGCAATTTCAGATGTCGCATACCCCGTGGCACCTGCTTTGTTTGTGCAGGGTCCTCACGATGAAGTCCCAAAAACAAATGCAGTGATTTTTATGCCACGTGATGCCACGCAGAAGGCACTGCGCTGCAGTGGGAGTAGCTTCTACACATCAGCCAAAGGCTCCGTTACAAAGCTCTGCCCTCTTCCCTTCCGTATGTGTATATATGTGTCGGACATTGGGCCTAATTCAGATCTGATCGCTAGCGAGCGATTTCTGCACTGCTGCGATCAGATAGTCGCCGCCTACAGGGGGAGTGTATTTTAGCCGTGCAAGTGTGCGATCGCATGCGTAGCAGAGCTGCAAAAACTGATTACTCAGCTGCTGCGATCAGGCTGCGGTTTTCCAAACACTCCCAGAAAACGGTCAGTTGCCACCCACAAACGCCTTCTTCCTGTCAATCTTCTTGCGATCGCCCGTGCGAACGGATCCGTCGCACAAACCCATCGCTGAGCGGCGATCCGCTTTATACCCGTGTGATGCACCTGCGCATTGCGGTGCATGCGCAGTTTGGACCTGATCGCCCGCTATGCGAAAACGCATTCTTGCGAACAGGTCTGAATTACCCCCAATGACCTGCAGCTAGAACTTATGTACCAGCACCTGAGGCTTATTCCTAGCCTATATATATATTATATTCTCAGTATCATCTAGGGAAATGCGGCAGATCACCCCTCCGCCAGCGTTACTATGCATGCATATGAGTAATAATCTCATTACTACTGTAGTTTATAATCTGGTACAGAAAGTTTCCGTGTCAGCAGAAGTGAGGATGGACTTTACACCCAGACAGAGTGCAGAGATGTATTGATGAGTGCAGATAAATTGTTATCTCTTATTGGGTAACATACATAAACTCAGAGGGCCACATTCCAAGGTGAACGCTAATCACGGTGCGTCCTAGTCTTTTTCTTTGCAGCGGTACTGAGAAATTATGCTAATGCTAAAGACACAGACGCTGGCTGCAACACACCCGCATTTAATTAGCCCACACCCGTTACTTCCCAAGTGACTATCAATTATTCTGCATTGCCCGGCGCTTCCGAACAGGTTTATACCTGAAATTTAAAAGGGTAATGATTTTACCAGCAGAACGTGGCTAATAAAATCATTGCCCCTTTAAATTTCGGGCATAAACATAATCGGAAGTGCCAGGTTTTAGAACTCGACGCTTAGTAAATAAACCTCTAGGACTGCCGTTACGCAGTAAAACAAAAGCGCCCAATTGCGTTGCAGCCACCTGTGAATCGGGCCCAGTGTTGTATAAAGCAGAATCATATGACATTAACGTGAACGCTAAAAATGGAGCAGCTTAAAGTGAATGCAGAGGAAAGACGTATTCTTAAATCCAGCCGCATAGCCCTGATATACTAATTACAGAGATCATGTAATATCCACATGTCAATCCTGTATAGTACAGTAAGGCCAGGTACACATTACAACAATGCGTTCCTGGCCGGTCGATATATCGCAACACGGTATCTTCTCATTGGCCGTTCAGCACGACCAACCAGAAGATATCGTTAATGACCTGCGGGAGCGGGCAGTAGTTGGGTACACCCTTGACAATGTGCCTAATTTGTCGGTCCAAACCTCCGGATCGCCTAGTGTGTACCCATCTTAACAACGTAGAAAGAAAGCGCATCGCATTCCTGTGTTCAGTGAGATTTATTGCTCAGTATATACAACAGTGATCCCTGCTTTGAAGGAGATCATCATGGAAGCTTCCAGTAAATAAAGGTAGATTCGTAGGTCTCTTGTAGGTAAGTTACTGGGCAAGGGTGTTCTTATAGGCCTTTAAATGGAGCATCCTTCTATGCCCTATTGTACTATGCGCACACATTAGGCAGGTTGTTGAGTTGCCCATAGCAACTAGTCCGCTTAGAGCTATCGTTTAACACCGTCTATAAAATTACACAAGCGGATTGGTTGCTCGGGGCAACGCCTCCACTTTCGTGCTGTAGAAGGGTTGCTACAACTTCCCTGTAGTGCGAGGGTCTAGTCACTGGTTACTGCTTATGTTACAATTCCGGTATAAGGATCACTGTATAATGTACATCTACATCGCAATGTCCGTACGGTCAGGATCACAGCCACTGTCTGTCCTGTTTGGCGCTGAGAAGTCAGTAATTGATCCCAAGTACGACAGACTCGTATAGACTTGTCATCTCCGTTCCATCATCTCCATATAGCCAAGGTGGGAAGAGTCTCTCCCGTCTGTCAGTGCCGGTGTAGTGGGGACATGCTCCCCCCTAATCCTGGATCTTTGCGTACATGTCGTCAATTTGGCTCTTGAAGTGTTTGGCGACTTCCGCTCTTTTGGCTTTTAGCGTGGGCGTTAATAAACCGTTTTCAACAGACAGCATTTCGGGGTGAACGTAAAGATCTTTTACCTATAAAAGACACAGTAAAGCCATGAATACGCTATAAGGGGATGCAGTCAGGATCCGGCAGTCGGATTACTGATGCTGGAATCCCGACACTATTTGGAATGCCGACACCGGCATCCCGAATAGGTAGACATTCCAGTGTCGGAATCCCGACAACCGGGATGCCGAACGTCCCCACACCGCGCCGCTGAGGAGGTAAGCCTGGAAAGTGTGTGTGTGTGTGTGGGGGGGGGGGGAGGGGGTAGAGGTTAGATTTAGGCTGCAGGGGCGTGCAGTTAGATTTACGCACTAACGGGGAAGGTTAGGATTAGGCAGCAGGTAAGGAGGGGTAGGGGACAGGGTATAGCACCCCGTACTCACCCCTGTCGGCTTCTGTGCAATCGGGATCCCGACGTCGGTATTTAGAACGTCGGGATCCCACCCACCAGCTTCCCGTACTGATCCCGCTATAAGTGGCCTTCCGCTAAGTGTAACAATAATGTTCCCAGTTTTAACATAGTTTTGGTATCCACAGTTGGGCTTGTACCTAACCAAAATCCCACCGTTCTGCCTACAATCTCTTAGGTTCCCAGGAAGATGATATATATATACTGTATTAGAAGGCATTGATTATAGTAGGCAGAGTGATCTTAGTGTGAGTTTATCGGCTGGTGGAGTAGGTGGAACTAAAACGGACAGACTCCTAATTATAAATCCAATAGAGGGAGGAGAGTAGTTAGAAAGAGAAGGGTAGGTTAAGGGCACAGGCTGTGTAGAGTACGGTAATGCATCCCACCACTCTTCACAAGTATAAAGCTCTTTATGTACACTCTATGCTTGAAGAAAATCCCAAAGGGCAACTCTGCTGGGGTCAAATGTATTAAGCCTGGAGGGTGATAAAGTGGAAGGTGATAACATACCAGCCAATCAGCTCCTAACTGTCAAGTTACAGGCTGGGTTTGAAAAAAATTACAGGAGCTGACTGGCTGGTGCTTTTATCACCTTCTGATTTATCACTTCTCTAGGCTTAATACATATGCCCCTGGTAAGAGCTGTCCCTTTGCAATAGAAGGGTTTAGGACCCGGGAGTCCTTCTGCTCATGCGCTGAGTTCTCCGGGGGTGCTGGGAGCAATCCCACTGGACTGAGGGAGGTTGAAGGCACAGGCTGAGGAGAGTATTAGTGTGAGGGAGGTTGAGAGTACAGGCTGAGGGGAGTGATCATAGTGGGGGGAGGTTCAGGGTACAGGCTGAGGGGAGCGGTTAGAGAGGGGGAGGTTGAAGGCACAGGCCGACGGGAGTGGTTAGGGTGAGGGTACAGACTCAGGGGCTTGGTTAGAGTGTGGGGAGTGGTCAGAGTGGGGGGAGGTTTAGGGTACAGGCTGAGGGGAATGGTCAGAGGGGGGAGGTTAGAGTGGGTGGAGGTTGAGGGCACAGGCTCAAGGGAGTGGTTACAGTGGGGGAGGTTGAGGGCTCGGGAGCGGTTGGACTGAAGGAGGTTGAGGGCACAGGCTGAGGGGAACGGTTAGAGAGGGGGAGGTTTAGGGCAGTGGTTAGGGCACAGGCGATTAGTTAGAGTGAGGGCCCTTGCCAAGTACAGGGACTTAGGTTTGTGGTTTACAAAAAACAAGACTTCCTGTCATGGCGTGAGATTGGGCTCATATATACTGTAAGCAGTGGAGAGTGTACATCCCATTTACAAGGACAGCAAGCAGCTAGACCGATATGATCAGACTACTGCCACACTGATGCAGGTTCTCAGACTCTCAATGTGTCATATCATGGGGTATGGTGGAGGATGAAATAGTGCAGAGGAACATACTGTATCTAAATCTCTTCGCTCACTACATGTGCCCTGTGACTGTGGTTGCCATGGTAGCCACATGACATTGTGGAAACTGTTAAGAATTTTAAATCCTTACCATAGCAAACTAGATCCCGTGTTCCACGTACCTGTTCGAATGACTTGAGGCTGGCTTGTTTTCCTACTTTAATCAAATCCTCTAGAATTGCTTTCTTCACAGCCTGGGGTAAACATATAATATTACATCACGGTCACTTTGCTGGTAATATTACTATATGCCTTACAGATCTGACATAAATAATATAGGGTGTGTATCACATATATAATATCTCATTATTCTTTACAGAAGCGGTCCCAAGCTGGGTGCTGCAGAACACACGTAGGGGTGCCACAGGGTGGTGGCCCAGGACCCAATCAGATTATTTATAGTCAATATGGTAGGCAGAACCGGTCGCTGCCAATCATAACATATATATGGACAAACAGAAGCGCAACCCTATCCTGCACCACAGAAACACCCAAGAATAGCAGGTAAGCACTATTTACTTAATACATTTCTGAATTCCTCAGTACGAAATGTTTGGCCTAGGGGTACCATGTTAAAATACTGATACTCTAGGAGGCGTTGGGTATACAACATCCCCTGTAGGAGGGATGCAGTCAGGTTACCATCAGCGGAATCCCAGTGGATCACGAAGGTAAGTACTGGGGTTGGGGGTGGATTAGGGGTAGGGTTAAAATATTTACTGGGATCCGTCGGGATTTTGATTGTCAGGATCCCACTGTTAACATATTGATCATTTAAATATCAACTGCCGTGATTTTGTATCTAACCCTTTCGGCTTGCCTTGATTTAAGAACGTTTGGGAACCACTATCTGATAGGGAGTCCTTTATGTTTTCAATTTCTAGAGAGCAAATCCAAAAGATATAGATTGGTATGACCTCTATTATATAGCAGGACAATTTTTCAGGTGGAACGCACCACAACGCCGTTCCAAAAGTTTAACAATGGCGCAATACGAAGGGTGTTCCTGAACCTGCTCAAAAATGAAACACTGCAAGTGAGGCTGAGCGCAGTATTCATTTTGTTGCCGAAAATTTTGACTAAAAGTATTCGTAGACTAGTTTTTCAGAACTAAAACGATCCACTGACTAAATCGTAAGCAAAACAAGCAAAAAATAAATAAAAAAATTGCAACTAAAACTAAATTAAATATCCTTGTCAAAATTTACATTTCAAGTATGGTTTTACAATTTTTAAAAAACAATTATATTTTGCTATCATCCATAGTGGACGCTGGAGTTCAGTACCATGGGATATAGATTTGTATAATACATATAATGTGTGTGTGTGTGTGTGTGTGTGTGTGTGTGTGTGTGTGTGTGTGTGTGTGTATTTGTGTTATAAATAAATATATATATATATATATATATATATATATAATGGATTATTATGGGAAGTCAGATTCAGTATGTCTCACATTCTCATCCTACTGAGTTTAGATTATAATTTAAGGTATTTGTTTGTTTATGATATATGGGAGTACTACGGTAAGTGGGACTCAGTATGTAACACATTCTCAGCCTGCTGAGCCTAGATTACTAGTAAACACATAGTTAAAGATATGCAAACTTTTCAAGGGAATTTGAAAGAAATGTTCTTTAGCAGACTTCATTACAGTATCATTAAACTTCAAAAGTTATAAAAGGTAAAATATTGACTAAAATTAGACTAAAAGGAAAACTGAGAGCCACTGACTAAATCTTGACTACAACGAAGCAAAAAAAAAAAAAAGACTAAAAGGACTTTAAACCAACTATAATTTTAAGTATGTGTCTAAGACTAAAACTAAATTGAAAATCCTTGTCAAAATTAGTACGAGAATCTAGAGTCCCGAAGGTGACCTAATTCCAGAATCCAGACATTATCCCCCATCTGGTTTTATCACTGCTATAGCTGTGCAGAAAATTAAAACTACAAGTCCCAGCAGTCACTGCCTGGGAAGAGACTGTAATAGATCTTCTGACTCTGAACGTCTCCCACAAGGAGACCTTCCGCTGCCACGGGAACTGGGCACCGGCTGGGCAGCGAGCCCCTGGTAGGGGAAGGACTCCTGTGAGAAGTAGGATGAGTCTGAAGTGTATTCGAGTTCTTAAAGCAAAAAAAAAATAAAAAGTTCCATAAAATTGTCCAGCCGACTTCCGAAGGAAACTAAATCCTGTACTTTTAAGAGGAAATTATTATCCTGCTCCGGTAGGTGTTGCAGATTTCAGCACATGAAGCAGCCGCAAAGGGATATTTTACAGGTATAGTAAATAATTAAATATTCATTAAAAAAAAAACCTGCTTGTGTGAAATTGCATGAACTGTCGATGTTTGGCCACGGTACAGGTATACAAGGGTCCTATCACGTTTGGAGGTCATTTGGTTACTGAATGGTGCTGTTCCGTGCAATTCAATTGTGTTTCGGAGCACATAGGAATATTTCTCTATATGGAGACGTACAGGTAGCGCACCACGCCCTCATCTCCAGAACCTCATTTTCTAGATGAGCGCTTATATATAGTATATAAAAAATACAATAAACATTTATATATTTCACGTTCAGGCCAGGGCTGGCAAGAGATCTGTGAGCCCCGGTAATAGGGTCGTGGCCATCCACCTTTGTGAATTCTGGGGCCCTCTGCAGAAGCTGGCACAGTCCCGCCTTGCAGACTGGCCCCCCAATAGGCTGGGGTTATTTTGCAGCCACTCTTCTTGCCCTCATGGAGCCCCAGTTCATATCACCTAGCACAATGCATTGATAAAATGCCAGCCCGCGTATTGATTACTTACATTATGTATGCAGAGCTCATCAAAGGAGCCGCGGACACCAAGTTTTGCTGCAAACTCTGGCAGGACCTCTGGATCGGGGATGACTACTCCCACCAGGCAGGACTGGGGAGAGAGAGACAGCAACACGTGGTTAGTACAACAGAACTCTTGGGTCTTGTTTAGAGTTGGTTGCCCAAAATAAGTCTGCACACTGGAGTTTCTATGTCTGTGTGTGAGTCCAAGCGAAAAGCGGGTGCAGAATAACAATGGGGCGGATGGAGATACAGCTCCAGGCCTCCAAATAAAAATAGTCCCATCATCATGACAGCGTGAGGAGGACCAGCCGCCCAGCTGGCCACACGGGCATAAATCAAGAATTAAAATTCTATTTCTATTTTACTCACAAAATGGTGCAATTTTTCATTCTTTATGTATTTAGCGTAGACCAGTGATCTCCAACCCGTAGCTCGCGAGCTACCGGTAGCTCGCCGTAGTATTTTCGGTAGTTCACAGAGCACACGGGCTTGGGCAGTCACTGGCACTCCTACGTTCATTTTTAATATGGTGCCGGCCGTCAGCCAATCAGAGCTCGTGGACCGACAGTGGCGGCACCTGATTGGCTGCCGGACCGCGAGTTTTGATTGGCTCACTTACTGGCACGATATTTTAAATGCCCGCCGCCGGAGATTCTGTCACCCTCACCGCAGCCGCTCTCCGGACTTCACATGAGAGGCGCGCGCTGCGCTCTCCTCCCCTTCCGTCCCTCATACAGGAAGAGCAGCACCGGCGGCAGTAGAAGAAGCCAGCAAGGGTTAGCACTGTGTGGGGCACTGTATCGGACACTGCGGGGGGGGGGGGATTTTAAATGGCACTGCAGGGGGAATTGTATCTGGCACTGGTAAGGGGGCATTATTGGTGTATCTGGCACTGCTGGGGGCATTATTTGAATATCTGGCACTGCTGAGGGGCATTATTTGTGTATCTGGCACTGCTGGGGGCATTATTTTTTGTGTCTGGCACTGCTGGGGGCATTATTTGAATATCTGGCACTGCTGAGGGGCATTATTTGTGTATCTGGCACTACGCAGGGGGGGGCATTACTTGTAGTTGTGAGACCACGCCCACGTTTGAGGCCACACCCACTTTTGAAGAAACGCACGCGCACTGGGGGGAGGGGGTAGCTCCTTCAGAGGTTTTATTTTCTGAAAGTAGCTCACACCCCAATTAAGGTTGGAGACCACTGGCGTAGACGGTGTACATGTCCCCATGGCTCTGGCCACACCCACCCAGCAAAGGCCACACCTACACATCATTAACCATACCCACAGAATACTGGTCACAACAACATGGCTCTGGCCACACCCACACAGCACTGGTCACTCCTACTTGGCTCTGGCTCCACCCACACTGCACTGGTCATGCCTACATGGCTCTGGTCACACCTCCTCCCCTTCTCAGAATATGCCCTTAATCATTTCCAGCCTCAGGCCCATGTGGCCCCTAATTCAGCCCTGGCCCAGAGATACGTCCAGCCCCTTTCAGACCGCCAGCTATGAACACAGGTTATTGGCACATGAACGCACATAACCCGTGTTCATGTGCTGTCTTAAAGGTGCCAGGGTTGAAATACTGGGTCGAGCGACCTGGTATTCGAACTCGTGTAGCGAGCAGGGTCGAACACGTGTTCAACCCGGGTCGCTGTGCGGTGTGAACGGAAGCCGGGTCTACGCGACCTGTTACCCGTTCACTGTGTGTATGTGATCTCCAAGTGCCGTCACCGCTGTTGTCACCAACCCGAGTTGCTTACAGCGGCGGCGGGTCGTATCCTGGGAGCTCCCGTGTCATAGAGAAGCGCATTGCAGCAATAAAGTCACCCTTCTGTCTCACCAAACGGAACAGTGTCCCCGCACAAGCCAACTCTGCCTGACAGAGGAACGTCAGGGGACGGCACCATTTACAGAACTGTACAGAATTATAATAGCATCTCATAAAACATTCAGTCTGCGGGGGGCCGCAGAAAATACGATCGCCTCTGCCTGTCAATTAGGCAGGGGCAGGAGGGGGGCGGCAATGCTCCGTTTTCTAGGTGGAAACAGAGCGTTGCGGGGGCGTGCCAGCCGAAATGGTGGGCTGGTATGCGCGAACGGGGGGGGGGTGCTGTGACAGCAAAAATGGCGCCGGGATTCCTGCGGCCGCAGCTAAGCTGCGCCGGTAGGAGTCATCCTTAATTTCTGCTAACAAGCAGAAATTGCGTGCTGTTCGCAATTTCTGCTTGAAGCGGGGGGGAGGCTCCGGTCAGCATGCTGGGCGGCCTTGCCCAGCGCTGGGCGGTCCCCAGCATGCGTGTTAATGGTTAGCAAATTCTGCTGATTAGCAGCATCCGCTAACCTTACTGAACTGGCCCCACAACGTAGGAAAGGGTTCTTCACGGTAAGGGCAATAAAGATTTGGAATTCCCTGCTGGAGAAGGTAATAATGGCGGACTCTGTAAATGCATTTAAAAACGGATTGGACAAATTTACAACTGGAAAAAGTATCCAGGGTTATAGTATTTAACATAGACATTAATATCTGGGAGTGGAAAGAATCATTGTTGTCAGCTGGTACTAAACCATTACTCCAGCAGGCGCATTATCATATGTACAGCTTAACACAGAATACAGGTTGAACCCGACGGGCATTTTACCTCTTTTCAACCTCACTAACTATGTAACTATATGACTCTCGGTGCATTTGGGACTTCCTCTTCAGCAGTGAGATCTAGCTTCTGGAACCTGTTCTTTTTACTTGCAGTATGTCCATTGCCATCTGGTCAAGGAGGGTGATTACATCATCACCCCAATCATTTTCTTCCTTCTCTTTTTGAAAAACTGATGTAAGTGATACAGGGAGGAGGAAATTGGAGGAGCGTGTGAACCCTATTTTCTATTGGCTTGCATTGGAAAACTATATTGGATTCTATAGGTGGGAGTGGAAACCATTATATACAAACTGATTCTGGGAACCCCAAAAATTCTGAGTGTAAGACTCTGTGTTACCCATATTCTGAGGTTGATCATTTTTCTGTGTTATCATAAGTGGCTTCTCACTATACTGTATATGGTAAGGTGGGTACACACTTAGCGATAAATTAAACAACGTCGCTCATTTTGACCCTTCCTGAGCGCCATCGTTTACTTTATCTCTAGGTGTGTATGTCACAGCCGACAAGTGATGCGCGGTCCCGCGGGTCGTTAACGACCCTCGCTGTCAACTGCGCAGGCAGCTCAATTTGGACTGTCGTTCAAAAACTGCATGCATGGCACAACCGCGGCGTGACGTCGCTGAGTGATATCGTTTGCATATCGCTCAGCGTGTATGCACTGCCGCTGACCGCCCCGGTAGGGAAGGGAACACACTAGGTGACGTCACTAATAGAGCACATCTCCTAGTGTGTACCCACCTTTACTTGGAATAGCACTTACTAGAGGAAACACTATTATTTCTTTGATAAATAACATAAGTGGTCAGCGAAAGATTAAACATCCCATAATAAATAAATAAATACACAAACATAATCGAACCAGTAGGAGACTGCACTTTCTAAGCGCACATTCTCCCACCTCATGGTAAGGCGCCTGCCTCTTCTTCCTGGAAGCTACTCTTTGGTCCATTGCACTGATCGAACGCTCAGATCCACACACACAGCAAACTTGGCAGAAGAAGCTGCATCCGCTGAACCCCCCCCCCCCCTCCTTGCATTTGCCTATGTGATCATCTGGGTAATGGTAGTGCTGGCCCTTGGCAGAGGTGATCAGATTTACTTCAAAGTGGTTCTCAAATCGGTTTGTCGGATTGGCTCAATAAAGATTCTTGACAAAAAAAAAAATCTGCAGGGTACGCACTATAAGATGTAAGGTAAATGGTTCCGCCATCATACCAATCGCATGTAACTCAGAAGCCGTATGCCAGTACACGTGTAATCACAGCTCTCCGACAGCGTGTCACTCCCCAAGCTTTATACACCAGAGTACAACTTTTAATTGGAATTTCTCTATCGTCCTAAGTGGATGCTGGGGTTCCTGAAAGGACCATGGGGAATAGCGGCTCCGCAGGAGACAGGGCACAAAAAAGTAAAGCTTTACTAGGTCAGGTGGTGTGCACTGGCTCCTCCCCCCATGACCCTCCTCCAGACTCCAGTTAGATTTTGTGCCCGAACGAGAAGGGTGCAATCTAGGTGGCTCTCCTAAAGAGCTGCTTAGAGAAAGTTTAGTTTAGGTTTTTTTTCTTTACAGTGAGTCCTGCTGGCAACAGGATCACTGCAACGTGGGACTTAGGGGGAAAGTAGTAAACTCACCTGCATGCAGAGTGGATTTGCTGCTTGGCTACTGGACACCATTAGCTCCAGAGGGATCGAACACAGGCCCAGCCGTGGAGTCCGGTCCCGGAGCCGCGCCGCCGACCCCCTTGCAGATGCTGAAGCGTGAAGAGGTCCGGAAACCGGCGGCTGAAGACTCCTCAGTCTTCATAAGGTAGCGCACAGCACTGCAGCTGTGCGCCATTTTCCTCTCAGCACACTTCACTGGGCAGTCACTGAGGGTGCAGAGCGCTGGGGGGGGGCGCTCTGAGAGGCAAATATAAACCTTATACAAGGCTAAAAATACCTCACATATAGCCCATAGGGGCTATATGGAGATATTTAACCCCTGCCTGACTGGAAAAATAGCGGGAGAAGAACCCGCCGAAAAAGGGGCGGGGCCTATCTCCTCAGCACACGGCGCCATTTTCTGTCACAGCTCCGCTGGTCAGAACGGCTCCCAGGTCTCTCCCCTGCACTGCACTACAGAAACAGGGTAAAACAGAGAGGGGGGGCACATTAATGGCTATATATATATATATTAAAGCAGCTATAAGGGAGCACTTAATATAAGGATATCCCTTGTTTATATAGCGCTTTGTGGTGTGTGCTGGCAGACTCTCCCTCTGTCTCCCCAAAAGGGCTAGTGGGTCCTGTCTTCATTAGAGCATTCCCTGTGAGTTTGCGGTGTGTGTCGGTACGTGGTGTCGACATGTATGAGGACGATATTGGTGTGGAGGCGGAGCAATTGCCAAATATGCAGATGTCACCCCCCAGGGGGTCGACACCAGAATGGATGCCTTTATTTGTGGAATTACGTGATGGTTTATCTTCCCTTAAACAGTCAGTTGAGGACATGAGGCGGCCGGACAATCAATTAATGCCTGTCCAGGCGCCTCAAACACCGTCAGGGGCTGTAAAACGCCCTTTGCCTCAGTCGGTCGACACAGACCCAGACACGGGCACTGATTCCAGTGACGACGGTAGAAATTCAAACGTATTTTCCAGTAGGGCCACACGTTATATGATTTTGGCAATGAAGGAGACGTTACATTTAGCTGATACTACAGATACCGTAAAACAGGGTATTATGTATGGTGTGAAAAAACTACAAACAGTTTTTCCTGAATCAGAAGAATTAAATGACGTGTGTGATGAAGCGTGGGTTGCTCCTGATAAAAAGTTGATAATTTCAAAAAAGTTATTGGCATTATACCCTTTCCCGCCAGAGGTTAGGGCGCGCTGGGAAACACCCCCTAAGGTGGACAAGGCGCTCACACGCTTATCCAAACAAGTGGCGTTACCCTCTCCTGAGACGGCCGCACTTAAGGATCCATCAGATAGAAAGATGGAAGTTATTCAAAAGAATATATACACACATGCAGGTGTTATACTACGACCAGCTATAGCAACTGCCTGGATGTGCAGTGCTGGAGTAGTTTGGTCAGAATCCCTGATTGAAAATATTGATACCCTAGATAGGGACAATGTTTTACTGTCGTTAGAACAAATAAAGGATGCATTTATCTATATGCGTGATGCACAGAGGGATATTTGCACACTGGCATCTCGGGTGAGTGCTATGTCCATTTCAGCCAGAAGAGCCTTATGGACACGACAGTGGACAGGCGATGCGGATTCAAAACGTCACATGGAGGTTTTGCCGTATAAAGGGGAGGAGTTATTTGGAGTTGGTCTATCAGACTTGGTGGCCACGGCTACTGCCGGGAAATCCACTTTTTTACCTCAAGTCACTCCCCAACAGAGAAAGGCACCGACCTTTCAACCGCAGCCTTTTCGCTCCTACAAAAATAAGAGAGCAAAGGGCTTGTCGTACCTGCCACGAGGCAGAGGAAGAGGGAAGAGACACCAACAGGCAGCTCCTTCCCAGGAACAGAAGCCCTCCCCGGCTCCTGCAAAAACCTCAGCATGACGCTGGGGCCTCTCAAGCGGACTCGGGGACAGTGGGGGGCCGTCTCAAAAATTACAGCGCGCAGTGGGCTCACTCGCAGGTAGACCCCTGGATCCTGCAGATAATATCTCAGGGGTACAGGTTGGAATTAGAGACGGATCCTCCTCATCGTTTCCTGAAGTCTGCCTTACCAACCGTCTCTTCCGAAAGGGAGAGGGTGTTGGAAGCCATTCACAAGCTGTACGCTCAGCAGGTGATAGTCAAAGTACCCCTATTACAACAAGGAAAGGGGTATTATTCCACTCTATTTGTGGTACCGAAGCCGGATGGCTCGGTAAGGCCTATTCTAAATCTGAAGTCCTTGAACCTCTACATAAAAAAGTTCAAGTTCAAGATGGAGTCACTCAGAGCAGTGATAGCGAACCTGGAAGAAGGGGACTTTATGGTATCCTTGGACATCAAGGATGCGTATCTACACGTTCCGATTTACCCCGCACACCAGGGGTACCTCAGGTTCATTGTTCAAAACTGTCACTATCAGTTTCAGACGCTGCCGTTCGGATTGTCCACGGCGCCTCGGGTCTTTACCAAGGTAATGGCCGAGATGATGATTCTTCTTCGAAGAAAAGGCGTATTAGTTATCCCATACTTGGACGATCTCCTAATAAGGGCAAGGTCCAGAGAACAGCTGGAGACAGCTTTAGCACTATCTCAAGAGGTGCTAAGATAACACGGGTGGATTCTGAATATTCCAAAATCCCATTTAATCCCGACAACTCGTCTGCTGTTCCTAGGAATGATTCTGGACACGGTTCAGAAAAAGGTTTTCCTTCCAGAGGAAAAAGCCAAGGAGTTATCCGATCTGGTCAGGAACCTCCTAAAACCAGGAAAAGTGTCAGTACATCAATGCACAAGAGTCCTGGGAAAAATGGTGGCTTCTTACGAAGCAATTCCATTCGGCAGATTCCATGCAAGAATATTCCAAAGGGATCTGTTGGACAAATGGTCAGGGTCGCATCTGCAGATGCACCTGCGAATAACCCTGTCACCAAAGACAAGGGTGTCACTTCTGTGGTGGTTGCAGAAGGCTCACCTATTAGAAGGCCGCAGATTCGGCATTCAGGATTGGATCCTGGTGACCACGGACGCCAGCCTGAGAGGCTGGGGAGCAGTCACACAAGGAAGAAACTTCCAGGGAGTATGGACGAGTCTGGAAAAGTCTCTTCACATAAACATTCTGGAACTAAGAGCAATCTACAATGCTCTAAGCCAGGCGGAACTTCTCCTGCAAGGAAAGCCGGTGTTGATTCAGTCGGACAACATCACGGCTGTCGCCCATGTAAACAGGCAGGGCGGCACAAGAAGCAGGAGTGCAATGGCAGAAGCTGCCAAGATTCTTCGCTGGGCGGAGAATCACGTGATAGCACTGTCAGCAGTGTTCATCCCGGGCGTGGACAACTGGGAAGCAGACTTCCTCAGCAGACACGATCTTCATCCGGGAGAGTGGGGTCTACATCCAGAAGTCTTCAACATGTTAATAGACCGTTGGGAAAGACCAATTGTAGACATGATGGCGTCTCGCCTCAACAAGAAACTGGACAAATATTGCGCCAGGTCAAGAGATCCACAGGCAATAGCTGTGGACGCACTGGTAACTCCTTGGGTGTACCAGTCAGTGTATGTGTTTCCTCCTCTGCCGCTCATACCAAAGGTATTGAAGATCATACGGCAAAGAAGAGTAAGGACAATACTAGTGGTTCCGGATTGGCCGAGAAGGACTTGGTATCCGGAACTTCAAGAGATGCTCACGGACGAACCGTGGCCTCTACCTCTGAGAAGGGACCTGCTACAGCAGGGTCCCTGTCTTTTTCAAGACTTACCGCGGCTGCGTTTGACGGCATGGCGGTTGAACGCCAGATCCTAAAAGGGAAAGGCATTCCAGAAGAAGTCATTCCTACCTTGATTAAGGCACGGAAGGAAGTCACCGTGAAACATTATCACCGCATTTGGCGAAAATATGTAGCGTGGTGCGAGGATCGGAGGGTTCCGACGGAGGAATTCCAACTGGGTCGTTTCCTACATTTCCTGCAATCAGGATTATCTATGGGTCTCAAATTGGGATCCATTAAGGTTCAAATTTCGGCCCTGTCAATATTCTTCCAAAAAGAATTGGCCTCTGTCCCTGAGGTCCAGACTTTTGTCAAGGGAGTACTGCATATACAGCCTCCTGTGGTGCCTCCGGTGGCACCGTGGGATCTAAATGTAGTTTTAGATTTCCTCAAATCCCATTGGTTTGAACCATTGAAAAAGGTGGATTTGAAATATCTCACATTGAAAGTGACTATGTTACTAGCCCTGGCCTCTGCCAGGAGAGTATCTGAATTGGCGGCTTTATCTTATAAAAGTCCTTATCTAATCTTCCATTCGGATAGGGCAGAACTGCGGACTCGTCCGCATTTTCTCCCTAAAGTGGTATCAGCATTTCATCTGAACCAACCTATTGTGGTGCCTGCGGCCACTAGCGACTTGGAGGACTCCAAGTTGTTGGACGTTGTCAGAGCCTTAAAAATATACATTGCAAGGACGGCTGGAGTCAGAAAATCTGACTCGCTGTTTATATTGTATGCACCCAACAAGTTGGGCGCACCTGCTTCTAAGCAGTCGATTGCTCGTTGGATTTGTAACACAATTCAACTTGCACATTCTGTGGCAGGCCTGCCACAGCCTAAAACTGTAAAAGCCCACTCCACAAGGAAGGTGGGCTCATCTTGGGCGGCTGCCCGAGGGGTCTCGGCATTACAACTCTGCCGAGCAGCTACGTGGTCGGGGGAGAACACGTTTGTAAAATTTTACAAATTTGATACCCTGGCAAAGGAGGACCTGGAGTTCTCTCATTCGGTGCTGCAGAGTCATCCGCACTCTCCCGCCCGTTTGGGAGCTTTGGTATAATCCCCATGGTCCTTTCAGGAACCCCAGCATCCACTTAGGACGATAGAGAAAATAAGAATTTACTTACCGATAATTCTATTTCTCGGAGTCCGTAGTGGATGCTGGGCGCCCATCCCAAGTGCGGATTATCTGCAATACTTGTACATAGTTATTGTTAACTAATTCGGGTTATTGTTAAGGAGCCATCTTTAAGAGGCCCTTTCTGTTGTCATACTGTTAACTGGGTTTAGATCACAAGTTGTACGGTGTGATTGGTGTGGCTGGTATGAGTCTTACCCGGGATTCAAAATGCCTCCCTTATTGTGTATGCTCGTCCGGGCACAGTACCTAACTGGAGTCTGGAGGAGGGTCATGGGGGGAGGAGCCAGTGCACACCACCTGACCTAGTAAAGCTTTACTTTTTTGTGCCCTGTCTCCTGCGGAGCCGCTATTCCCCATGGTCCTTTCAGGAACCCCAGCATCCACTACGGACTCCGAGAAATAGAATTATCGGTAAGTAAATTCTTATTTTTCTTGCGGTCTCCACTCCTCTAGTATCTCATTACCTGGTTCTAAGCGGATAATCCACCCTCCATATTGTCCCAAACGTCCCTATGGTATACGGTGTGTCCGTACTTACCCGGAGGCTGTCTCCGTGTACAAACACCTGAGCGACTGGCGCACTTGTCACATATACGTTCTCAATCTTCTCTGGGGCGATGTACTCTCCCTGTGCCAGCTTAAAGATGTTCTTCTTCCTGTCAATTATCTTCAGGGTCCCGTTCTGAGAAGAAAAATGTTAAAAAATTCTATTTAATGTAAATTTTTGGGGGGGACTTCCTGTCCCGAAACTTTAAACAAAGTATAAATCGCACACACGTTTAAAAGGGGATATCCACCTTCAGGTGACTTTAGTCTATCCTGCAACTTTGGCTAAGCAGTTTTGCTTTATCTTTTTGTGTCTTTCTCAGTCGAGTCATTGTCTGTTTACGGCGCCACCGGGATATGACAGATCCCTTTTGTGCCGTCTGTACTAGGTACATGTTACTAAAGTGCAGAGGTAGTAGTATCCCAACACAGTGTCTGATGATATAAAAACATGTGTAAAAAGCACAGAAGGAGGGGGAAAAAAGCATAAAGTATAGCCCCCCTGCCAGAAATAAGGGAAAGATGTCTGAAGGTGGAAAGCCACATTCAGCACTGCCCATGTGACCCACCCCAAATGGGCAAAATGTTTTATATTATTATTATGATTATTATTATTATAAAATGCTTTGCTGGTATCGTAGCTTTACTGAATGAATTATTATAGTTCTTGTAATTAACAGACTAAACTATATATCATGCACGACATTGAAATAACAAGGAAGATGACATTATGGCCACGTCGACATTTCTGTATGATGACGTATTATATACTGCACCCATATATATCTTGCGCAGCATTGCACTCTTGATTCACGTTAGCAAGTAAGCAATTGGACAATGGGGGTCATTCCGGGTTGATCGTAGCTGTGCTAAATTTAGCACAGCTACGATCATCTTCCCTGACATGCGGGGGGACGCTCAGCACAGGGCTAGCTCGCCCCGCATGTCAGAGCCGCCTCCCTTCCCCCGCAGAAGGGAGGCGGCACTTCAAGAGTAGCTCCAGGCCAGCGCAGCTTTAACGTGCTGGCCTGGAGCTACTCATTGCTCCCCGGCCCGCAGCAGCTGCGTGTGATGTCACACAGCCGCTGCGGCCCACCCCCCGTTCGGTCCGGCCACGCCTGCATTGGCCGGACCAAACCCACGAAATGGCGGCCAAATGCTGCCGTTCCACCCCCTCCCGCCCAGCGATCGTCTCTGCCTGTCAATCAGGCAGAGGCGATCGCATCCCTGCTACGGCCTTGGGTCGCCTGGCATGTGCAGGGACTCGTTCGCTCTGCTGCGTTAAAACGCAGTGAGCGAACGGGTCAGAATGACCCCCAATGTTTTAAATGGCGGCGAAGTGTCCGAGTGCTTAGTACCCATAGGATTAAGGTCACAGAGTTCGCAGAACATCCCCGGAAGGTCCTCGGCCTCTATACTGTGACATCTCCGTGTGTTATAACACTTTCCTCATTCTTGGTAATTGGGTCACAGGGACAGCGTTCGATCAATCTCTGTCATTTCCATTAATTTCATTCTCGTTTCGGATCATTTTCACCGATCACTAAACCAGAGGCAGCGTCGGCTCTCAGGGACGTAATTAGCCTCCCAGCGGGTGTCAGGCTTGGATTTATTTACTGCGGTAAATTGGTCTTGAGGGGCCTGTAATCCCTGCATGAGTTCAACAGCGGGCATGACTCGTATCGCCTATTAATTATAGACATGTGAGGTTTGGTTTCATTTTATCAATTATTGGTGATCACGTCCCTGGCCGGTGTCACATGCGGTCCCTGCGTTACATAATCCACTCTGTAAGGGAAATATCTTCTCTGACATTCACATCTCAAGGATGGGTTTTGTTAAATTACCTCAGAGAACTGAGCTGGGCCGACATATAAGGAAACTAGTCATAGGTATAGGGCAGCGCATTTCCCCAAAATTTCCAAGGTCATTTCATTTACGTTGTCTCTATCATTTTCAATGTTTTTTTTTTTTCTTTACCATTATCTAATTTTTCACAGTAAAAATAATGGATGAGGGCTGCCGGGAAGAAGGGCACAAATCATTCCAGCGTATTCAACAGCAATGTCTTGGGGAGCCGCAATGTGGCAGGACAGAGTGGCGCTAATGCAGAGTTGGCAGCAAAATGGGAGCAGATTACTCTTAAAAAATAGTTAATTTCCAATGGCGTATATATAATGGATGTAGGGTGTAAGGTGGACACGAGCTCAGCACCCTGCACCCATATAATTATACTCCCCTCTCCAAAATCCCATGTTGGAGCTGCAACAGCAGCAGAAATCACAGGGAAAATAGTGCGGTGGCCATTTTCCTGGAGACCTGCACATGCGCAGTAGAGAAGTCTCCGGGAGCATGGCATGGTAGCCATGTTCCTGGAGATCTGCACATGGGCAGCTGAGACTGGCGCAATGGCAGAGTCTACTGTATCGCGGATAGGAGGGGACCCACCCGGAGCCTGCCCACAGGCCCCCTCCTCTCTTACACCGCACCTGCCTGATGTCGTAGGGTAAGGGCTGTAACACACACTCCGGTTTTTCCCGGATGGCAAAAAGCCGGACAAACTTTGTCCGGCTTTTTGCCATCCGGGAGAAACCGGCAGTGTCTGTCACACAGGACGGCTTTGAGCCGTGTGTGATGCTGTGCGCATGCGCAGCATCAGACACGGCTGCAGAAGAAACCGTTGTGTGTGAAAGCTCCCCTTCACACACACGGTTCACTGGCTCCAAGGACGGCCCGGCGGCCGCCCGGCCGCCGGACCTTCCAGTGGTGATACCCAGCTGCAACCCGGCAGCCGGGCCGGGGCCGTGCAGTGTGAAGGGACCCTACCCCTCACACTGTTAACTACAATGCCGGCACGGGAAAAAGCCGTCCGGCTTTTTCCCGGCCGGCAACAACCGTGTAGTGTGTTTTAGCCCTTAGGGTTTGGCTCCGGTTAGGATCAGACTGTGGTAAGGGTCAGGCTGCGGTTAGGTTCAGACTGTGGTAAGGGTCAGGCTGCGGTTAGGATCAGACTATGGTAAGGGTCAGGCTGTGGTTGGGATCAGACTGTGGTAAGGGTCAGGCTGCGGTTAGGATCAGACTGTGATAACGGGTCAGGCTGCGGTTAGGATCAGACTGATACGGGTCAGGCTGTAGTTGGGATCATACTATGGTAAGGGTCAGGCTGCGGTTAGGATCAGACTGTGGTAAGGGTTAGGCTGCAGTTCAGATCAGACTGTGGTACAGGTCAGGCTGCAGTTCGGATCAGACTGTGGTAAGGATCAGACTGCGGCGAGGATCAGACTGTGGTGAGGGTCAGGCTGCGGTGAGGATCAGGCTGCGGTGAGGATCAGGCTGCGGTGAGGATCAGACTGTGGTACGGGTCAGGCTGCGGTTCGGATCAGACTGTGGTAAGGGTCAGGCTGTGGTAAGGGTCAGGCTGTGGTAAGGATCAGACTGTGGTACGGGTCAGGCTGCGGTTCGGGTCAGGCTGCGGTTCGGATCAGACTGTGGTACGGGTCAGGCTGCGGTTCGGATCAGACTGTGGTACGGGTCAGGCTGCGGTTAGGTTTGTTATAAACTTATTCTAAACAATGTTAATCAACAAATTATGAAAGTGTCAATAAATAAGTCCTTTGAAAGAACGCTGGCAGGATTGGGAGGGGGTTTCTGGAAAAGACGGCGTATACTACAATTGGTAACATTGAGTGACAGTTGGAGTGGAGATACACTAGAGGTCATTATGGAGAGCAAAATGTCCACTGTGCAGTGTGAATGCAGCGTATGTGTATGGAGGATGATGGTGGGGCCTCTGGAAAAGTAGCGGTTTGCACAAGAGGAGATAGGAAGGAGAAGAGGTGTCCCTAGCACAGGGGTCTATATTTACTAAGCCTTAAGCCGGGTGCACAGCAGAACAACAGTCTGTCGGTGTGATGGTCAGGACGAATTTCCTTCATCCCGGACCAAGCGAGATTGGCCATACACACTGTACAATTTGAAAGAACGCTGGCAGAATTATGAGAGGGTCTCTGGAAAAGAAGACCATGCGCATGGTATCTATTCTCATGCGATGTGTGTGCTCCCCCCAACTCTCCCCCAAGGGACATAGCCGGACGTGGGTGGGACAGCCCCAAGAAAATGGGACAGTTGGCCGGTATGATAACGCGCCGATATGATGCAAGTGTGTACCCAGCATTAGGGCGGGATGTACTAAACGGAAAATGTGGCCAGATGCCTGTTTTTGGACTCTGGCCGCATTTCCCATATGTACTAAGCCTAGGACACCAGGGCTTTGATGCGGAGGGTTACTCCAGCTCCCTATAAAAGCCTATGGACTTCTTTCTGCATTCTTTATGAGAGGGATCTAATTGGATCCCTCCCAGCACCCCCCGGAGCCGCCTCGGCCCCCAGCACATGCGGAGGAGCTATTCTTTGCGACAGTAATCACATATTGTTAGTATATATGCGATTAGTATCAATTCAATGTGTGGTGGGATGTTGTGCAAATGCTTACTACATCCTGCCCTGAGCTAGAGATAAACTACAAACCAATCAGCTCCCAGTTGTCATTTTTCAAAACACAGCCTGTAACATGGCAGTTAGGAGCTGATTGGCTGGTACTTCATCTCTCTTCAAGGCTTAGTAGATAGACCCTACAGCATAGAAAAAAACACCTCGCTATCACGTTATGCACTGATTGACAGGCAGAGGCAGTCGATGAGCGGGACGAGGCGGGCTGGCAGCGTTTGGCCGTTGTTTAGGGGGCGCAGTCCGGGCAACGCAGGCATGCCCGGATCGTTGGGGGGGGGGCACGGTAGCTGCATGACATCACACGCATCCGCTGCGACCCTCACATCAACAAGTAGCTTCTCCTAGTACAAAAGCATCGCCGCTGCGCAATGTTTTTGTACTTGTATGTATGCGGGGGGGGGAAGGGGCGGCCTGACATGCGGGGTGTCCCCCCCACATGTCAGTGTGACTGATCGTAGATGTGCTGAATTTAGTAAATCTATGATTAATTCTGAATTAGGCCTATGGTTCTAAAGCTAAATGGTCCTATCTTATGCACAGCTTTTGTATACTTACCCCTCGTCTCTTCCCATTCAAGAGTGATAGGAAGTAGAGATGCGCCACCTCACGCGTAGCTTGCACCATGTCTAGTGTCAGTAAAACGACGCGGCAGCATGATAGACATTTGCCCGGGACAGCTCAGTACTACGTGGAGATCATTATCCATTAGTAATACTCTACCGTAACTTACTGGCAGCCATTTTCCAATATCCCCAGTGTGCAGCCATCCCTCATCGTCCATTGCCTCTGCTGTCTTCTCTGGGTCCTTCAGGTAGCCATTAAACACATTGGGACCCTTGATGCAAACCTAGAATATAAAAACACAAAGATGTATGTATGTTGCCCAGGAAACGGTACTAGGTGTTATGTCGCCCTTTGTGCATTCTGCCAACCTTGTGCAGAGGTGACTTTACTAATAATGATCATTATTATGGGGGAACATTATGGGGGATTATGCTCTTAAATACGCAGGTCTCCAACACAAACGCACCTCTCCTTCTCCGTTAGACGAGAAATAATTCATATCTACAACATCCACTAGTTTCATGAGATTACAAGGCAGTGGGGCCCCAACGTGTCCTAGAAGGTGAGAGATTATAGATTATCATTGTTATTCTGCATAAAATTACAATTTGTTGTATTATACTGTATTGTGTCTAATTATAAGCCTCTGTTAAACAACAGATTCTTCCTATATGTATTCTGTTGCAGGTGTAAGATCGCTTGTCTTTTCCCTTACCATACAACATACTGTACAGGGCCTGATTCTGATGCGCTACTGCGTCTTATAATAATGACTCAAATTACTTCTTTAAAACTGACACGCCCACTTGAAACGCATTGTGCCTGTGGAAATCTTGGTGCACCTTTAGATGCACCATCGGTACACCAACAGAGGCACCATGAGTGCACCAACGGAGGCACCATGAGTGCACCAACGGAGGCACCATGAGTGCACCAACGGAGGCACCATCAGCTGCACTATTTCAGCAGCAGTTTCTACATTTGAACATGGACTCCTGTGTGGGCAGATTTGCGTCTTTGGTTGCAGCTGCTATCAGCGCCACGTCCAGGTCTGTGTACTCACTCCCCTCCTTCGTTACCTCCATTACCTCCCAAGTATTCCAACTAAAATCCACACTCCCTGCACCCAAATTCGTTCCGCATCTCCATGTGGTAACAATCGTGACGCTTGCTCAGTGTGACTCAGAAAAAGGCGCAATACTTATAACATCGACCTACTAAGTGAACATCGGCATTGGGTGCAGTAAGCGTGCAACTCAGAATAACAGCGCCTGAGAAGAAAGCCATAATTGCTGATGTATTGCGCACACAGAAATAAATGCCAGGATGTTACCTGCTGTCCAGTCTCCCGGGGTGGAACACGTGCAGCCGGCTCCGCACTCAGTCTGGCCGTAAGCTTCAAATATCTGTGATCAGAAAGGAGTTGTTGCTGTCATGACACCTATCCTGCTACTACTTATATTTCTCTATCGTCCTAAGTGGATGCTGGGGTTCCTGAAAGGACCATGGGGAATAGCGGCTCCGCAGGAGACAGGGCACAAAAAAGTAAAGCTTTACTAGGTCAGGTGGTGTGCACTGGCTCCTCCCCCTATGACCCTCCTCCAGACTCCAGTTAGATTTTGTGCCCGAACGAGAAGGGTGCAATCTAGGTGGCTCTCCTAAAGAGCTGCTTAGAGAAAGTTTAGTTTAGGTTTTTTTCTTTACAGTGAGTCCTGCTGGCAACAGGATCACTGCAACGTGGGACTTAGGGGGAAAGTAGTAAACTCACCTGCATGCAGAGTGGATTTGCTGCTTGGCTACTGGACACCATTAGCTCCAGAGGGATCGAACACAGGCCCAGCCGTGGAGTCCGGTCCCGGAGCCGCGCCGCCGACCCCCTTGCAGATGCTGAAGCGTGAAGAGGTCCGGAAACCGGCGGCTGAAGACTCCTCAGTCTTCATAAGGTAGCGCACAGCACTGCAGCTGTGCGCCATTTTCCTCTCAGCACACTTCACTGGGCAGTCACTGAGGGTGCAGAGCGCTGGGGGGGGGCGCTCTGAGAGGCAAATATAAACCTTATACAAGGCTAAAAATACCTCACATATAGCCCATAGGGGCTATATGGAGATATTTAACCCCTGCCTGACTGGAAAAATAGCGGGAGAAGAACCCGCCGAAAAAGGGGCGGGGCCTATCTCCTCAGCACACGGCGCCATTTTCTGTCACAGCTCCGCTGGTCAGAACGGCTCCCAGGTCTCTCCCCTGCACTGCACTACAGAAACAGGGTAAAACAGAGAGGGGGGGCACATTAATGGCTATATATATATATATTAAAGCAGCTATAAGGGAGCACTTAATATAAGGATATCCCTTGTATATATAGCGCTTTGTGGTGTGTGCTGGCAGACTCTCCCTCTGTCTCCCCAAAAGGGCTAGTGGGTCCTGTCTTCATTAGAGCATTCCCTGTGAGTTTGCGGTGTGTGTCGGTACGTGGTGTCGACATGTATGAGGACGATATTGGTGTGGAGGCGGAGCAATTGCCAAATATGCAGATGTCACCCCCCAGGGGGTCGACACCAGAATGGATGCCTTTATTTGTGGAATTACGTGATGGTTTATCTTCCCTTAAACAGTCAGTTGAGGACATGAGGCGGCCGGACAATCAATTAATGCCTGTCCAGGCGCCTCAAACACCGTCAGGGGCTGTAAAACGCCCTTTGCCTCAGTCGGTCGACACAGACCCAGACACGGGCACTGATTCCAGTGACGACGGTAGAAATTCAAACGTATTTTCCAGTAGGGCCACACGTTATATGATTTTGGCAATGAAGGAGACGTTACATTTAGCTGATACTACAGATACCGTAAAACAGGGTATTATGTATGGTGTGAAAAAACTACAAACAGTTTTTCCTGAATCAGAAGAATTAAATGACGTGTGTGATGAAGCGTGGGTTGCTCCTGATAAAAAGTTGATAATTTCAAAAAAGTTATTGGCATTATACCCTTTCCCGCCAGAGGTTAGGGCGCGCTGGGAAACACCCCCTAAGGTGGACAAGGCGCTCACACGCTTATCCAAACAAGTGGCGTTACCCTCTCCTGAGACGGCCGCACTTAAGGATCCATCAGATAGAAAGATGGAAGTTATTCAAAAGAATATATACACACATGCAGGTGTTATACTACGACCAGCTATAGCAACTGCCTGGATGTGCAGTGCTGGAGTAGTTTGGTCAGAATCCCTGATTGAAAATATTGATACCCTAGATAGGGACAATGTTTTACTGTCGTTAGAACAAATAAAGGATGCATTTATCTATATGCGTGATGCACAGAGGGATATTTGCACACTGGCATCTCGGGTGAGTGCTATGTCCATTTCAGCCAGAAGAGCCTTATGGACACGACAGTGGACAGGCGATGCGGATTCAAAACGTCACATGGAGGTTTTGCCGTATAAAGGGGAGGAGTTATTTGGAGTTGGTCTATCAGACTTGGTGGCCACGGCTACTGCCGGGAAATCCACTTTTTTACCTCAAGTCACTCCCCAACAGAGAAAGGCACCGACCTTTCAACCGCAGCCTTTTCGCTCCTACAAAAATAAGAGAGCAAAGGGCTTGTCGTACCTGCCACGAGGCAGAGGAAGAGGGAAGAGACACCAACAGGCAGCTCCTTCCCAGGAACAGAAGCCCTCCCCGGCTCCTGCAAAAACCTCAGCATGACGCTGGGGCCTCTCAAGCGGACTCGGGGACAGTGGGGGGCCGTCTCAAAAATTACAGCGCGCAGTGGGCTCACTCGCAGGTAGACCCCTGGATCCTGCAGATAATATCTCAGGGGTACAGGTTGGAATTAGAGACGGATCCTCCTCATCGTTTCCTGAAGTCTGCCTTACCAACCGTCTCTTCCGAAAGGGAGAGGGTGTTGGAAGCCATTCACAAGCTGTACGCTCAGCAGGTGATAGTCAAAGTACCCCTATTACAACAAGGAAAGGGGTATTATTCCACTCTATTTGTGGTACCGAAGCCGGATGGCTCGGTAAGGCCTATTCTAAATCTGAAGTCCTTGAACCTCTACATAAAAAAGTTCAAGTTCAAGATGGAGTCACTCAGAGCAGTGATAGCGAACCTGGAAGAAGGGGACTTTATGGTATCCTTGGACATCAAGGATGCGTATCTACACGTTCCGATTTACCCCGCACACCAGGGGTACCTCAGGTTCATTGTTCAAAACTGTCACTATCAGTTTCAGACGCTGCCGTTCGGATTGTCCACGGCGCCTCGGGTCTTTACCAAGGTAATGGCCGAGATGATGATTCTTCTTCGAAGAAAAGGCGTATTAGTTATCCCATACTTGGACGATCTCCTAATAAGGGCAAGGTCCAGAGAACAGCTGGAGACAGCTTTAGCACTATCTCAAGAGGTGCTAAGACAACACGGGTGGATTCTGAATATTCCAAAATCCCATTTAATCCCGACAACTCGTCTGCTGTTCCTAGGAATGATTCTGGACACGGTTCAGAAAAAGGTTTTCCTTCCAGAGGAAAAAGCCAAGGAGTTATCCGATCTGGTCAGGAACCTCCTAAAACCAGGAAAAGTGTCAGTACATCAATGCACAAGAGTCCTGGGAAAAATGGTGGCTTCTTACGAAGCAATTCCATTCGGCAGATTCCATGCAAGAATATTCCAAAGGGATCTGTTGGACAAATGGTCAGGGTCGCATCTGCAGATGCACCTGCGAATAACCCTGTCACCAAAGACAAGGGTGTCACTTCTGTGGTGGTTGCAGAAGGCTCACCTATTAGAAGGCCGCAGATTCGGCATTCAGGATTGGATCCTGGTGACCACGGACGCCAGCCTGAGAGGCTGGGGAGCAGTCACACAAGGAAGAAACTTCCAGGGAGTATGGACGAGTCTGGAAAAGTCTCTTCACATAAACATTCTGGAACTAAGAGCAATCTACAATGCTCTAAGCCAGGCGGAACTTCTCCTGCAAGGAAAGCCGGTGTTGATTCAGTCGGACAACATCACGGCGGTCGCCCATGTAAACAGGCAGGGCGGCACAAGAAGCAGGAGTGCAATGGCAGAAGCTGCCAAGATTCTTCGCTGGGCGGAGAATCACGTGATAGCACTGTCAGCAGTGTTCATCCCGGGCGTGGACAACTGGGAAGCAGACTTCCTCAGCAGACACGATCTTCATCCGGGAGAGTGGGGTCTACATCCAGAAGTCTTCAACATGTTAATAGACCGTTGGGAAAGACCAATTGTAGACATGATGGCGTCTCGCCTCAACAAAAAACTGGACAAATATTGCGCCAGGTCAAGAGATCCACAGGCAATAGCTGTGGACGCACTGGTAACTCCTTGGGTGTACCAGTCAGTGTATGTGTTTCCTCCTCTGCCGCTCATACCAAAGGTATTGAAGATCATACGGCAAAGAAGAGTAAGAACAATACTAGTGGTTCCGGATTGGCCGAGAAGGACTTGGTATCCGGAACTTCAAGAGATGCTCACGGACGAACCGTGGCCTCTACCTCTGAGAAGGGACCTGCTACAGCAGGGTCCCTGTCTTTTTCAAGACTTACCGCGGCTGCGTTTGACGGCATGGCGGTTGAACGCCAGATCCTAAAAGGGAAAGGCATTCCAGAAGTAGTCATTCCTACCTTGATTAAGGCACGGAAGGAAGTCACCGTGAAACATTATCACCGCATTTGGCGAAAATATGTAGCGTGGTGCGAGGATCGGAGGGTTCCGACGGAGGAATTCCAACTGGGTCGTTTCCTACATTTCCTGCAATCAGGATTATCTATGGGTCTCAAATTGGGATCCATTAAGGTTCAAATTTCGGCCCTGTCAATATTCTTCCAAAAAGATTTGGCCTCTGTCCCTGAGGTCCAGACTTTTGTCAAGGGAGTACTGCATATACAGCCTCCTGTGGTGCCTCCGGTGGCACCGTGGGATCTAAATGTAGTTTTAGATTTCCTCAAATCCCATTGGTTTGAACCATTGAAAAAGGTGGATTTGAAATATCTCACATTGAAAGTGACTATGTTACTAGCCCTGGCCTCTGCCAGGAGAGTATCTGAATTGGCGGCTTTATCTTATAAAAGTCCTTATCTAATCTTCCATTCGGATAGGGCAGAACTGCGGACTCGTCCGCATTTTCTCCCTAAAGTGGTATCAGCATTTCATCTGAACCAACCTATTGTGGTGCCTGCGGCCACTAGCGACTTGGAGGACTCCAAGTTGTTGGACGTTGTCAGAGCCTTAAAAATATACATTGCAAGGACGGCTGGAGTCAGAAAATCTGACTCGCTGTTTATATTGTATGCACCCAACAAGTTGGGCGCACCTGCTTCTAAGCAGTCGATTGCTCGTTGGATTTGTAACACAATTCAACTTGCACATTCTGTGGCAGGCCTGCCACAGCCTAAAACTGTAAAAGCCCACTCCACAAGGAAGGTGGGCTCATCTTGGGCGGCTGCCCGAGGGGTCTCGGCATTACAACTCTGCCGAGCAGCTACGTGGTCGGGGGAGAACACGTTTGTAAAATTTTACAAATTTGATACCCTGGCAAAGGAGGACCTGGAGTTCTCTCATTCGGTGCTGCAGAGTCATCCGCACTCTCCCGCCCGTTTGGGAGCTTTGGTATAATCCCCATGGTCCTTTCAGGAACCCCAGCATCCACTTAGGACGATAGAGAAAATAAGAATTTACTTACCGATAATTCTATTTCTCGGAGTCCGTAGTGGATGCTGGGCGCCCATCCCAAGTGCGGATTATCTGCAATACTTGTACATAGTTATTGTTAACTAATTCGGGTTATTGTTAAGGAGCCATCTTTAAGAGGCCCTTTCTGTTGTCATACTGTTAACTGGGTTTAGATCACAAGTTGTACGGTGTGATTGGTGTGGCTGGTATGAGTCTTACCCGGGATTCAAAATGCCTCCCTTATTGTGTATGCTCGTCCGGGCACAGTACCTAACTGGAGTCTGGAGGAGGGTCATAGGGGGAGGAGCCAGTGCACACCACCTGACCTAGTAAAGCTTTACTTTTTTGTGCCCTGTCTCCTGCGGAGCCGCTATTCCCCATGGTCCTTTCAGGAACCCCAGCATCCACTACGGACTCCGAGAAATAGAATTATCGGTAAGTAAATTCTTATTTTTTGTATTGTTACATAGGGACCTTCGTATTAAAAGTCGCAGAAGCGGGGCAATTTTTTTTTTTTTAGCAATATCGCGGCAGGAATAATAATTTTTTATATTATTAATTATTCCCGGCTATGGACTAATAATTTCGATAAAGCGCTGTCCCTGTAAAATACTGCCCGGTAAACTGAAAGAATATTTCGTATTTTTGGAAGACCCCTCCATAGTTTCCGACATTGCGCAAGCGCACAGCTTCAGTTTGCGAAACTCTTCGGCGGCGGACGGAGGCTGCGGAAGAGGGATCACAAGAGACTCGCTTCCAAAAATGCCTCCATAGGCTTAATGCGTCTACCTCCATACGCTTTTTGGAGCTTGGTACATAGCGGTCAGACCGTGGACCTCTATGAGAATAATGGGTACTGCGATCTGCGGCGCTGGTTTGTCTTTTGCGGCATGTTTCTGTGGAATCTTCTGCATTTGGCTATTGATACTTTTAGCCGGGAAATATGAAATGATGCAGACACTGCAGTTTCGGCATCATTGTATGAAAGACAGGCTGGATATAAATAGGCCCCCCTAGTCACACAATAGACTCAGTCCTACATTAGGGTCTACATCAGGCATGTCCAAACTGCGGCCCTCCAGCTGTTGTGAAACTATATATCCCAGCATGCCCTGACACAGTTTTGTTGTCAGAGAATGCTAAAGCTGTGTCAAGGCATGCTGGGATGTGTAGTTTCTCAACAGCTGGAGGGCCGCAGTTTGGCCGTGCCTGGTATAGATGATGTTATAAAGAAATGATTATAGATTAGAAAGAGGAGGATGAGATGAGGAGGGAATTGAATAATATAATATTACTTCCTATGCACTTTATACTATAGAACTAATGGAAATGCCTTCAGCAGGAAAAGCTAGTTGTAACTTAATATATATATTTTTAGTACCAAACCTTTTTCTGACCTAGAACTTGTAAGTAACCTAAAATATCTAAAGTTTCACTGTGTGTTGTATAGCAGCCAAAGTTAAAGAGGCCGGGCGCAGGGGTGGGAATCACAGGGTGTGCGGCCGCCGAGGGAGCCCTCCCAGAGGTGAGGGTGGACCAGCAATGCAGCTTTCACCCCTCTTTAGATGTACAATCACAGTCTAAGATGCTTATCTTGCACATGGGGGGGTCATTCCGAGTTGATCGGATGCTGCCGATTTTCGTTGCGCTGCGTTCAGGTCTCTACTGCGCATGCGTATGCACCGCAATGTGCACGCATGTCGTACGGGTACAATGCGGCTCGTGTCTGAGCGTTGGATTTAACGAAGAATCCATTCGCACAGCCGATCGCAAAGAGAGTGACAGGAAGAAGGCGTTTATGGGTGTCAACTGACCGGTTTCTGGGAGTGGTCGGGAAAATGCAGGCGTGTCCGGGCGTTTAGAGGGCGGGTGTGTGACGGCAATTCCGGCACCAAAAAGACTGATGTGATCGCAGCGGCTGAGTAAGTCCAGACCACTCTGAAACTGCACAAAATGTTTTTGTAGGGCTCGGCTGTACAGGCGTTCGCACACTTGCAAAGCGAAAATACACTCCCCAGTGGGCGGCGACTATGCGTTTGCACGGCTGCAAAAAACAGCTAGCGAGCGATCAACTCGGAATTATTATTATATTATACAAGGTACAGTATCCTATTCCCAAGGATGGGTCCCGGCACTGGACACTGGTTCTGAATGATACTATAATATAAGCTACAACTTTAATGATCTGTAAGAGCAGCTGATGCATTCATAAATACACATGTAAAAGTTTCCATTCCTTGGCAGGATGTGTGTTGTTTGATAGTCTCTGTTATCAGGTGAGAAAACACCCACCGTTACTTACCTGACACCCGAGGGCGGCTCTCAGGAAGGACAGTATGCTGTCTGATATGGGTGCCGCTCCTGTCACCATTATCCGCACACGCCCGCCCATTGTCTCCTAAAGGGTAAAACCAAAACACATTTATTTTCTGGATAAAAATAATAATTTTTTGTGGGAAAAGAGAGATTCAGGGTATTAAAAAAAAAAGCAGAAACATGTTAATTAAAATAAACAGTTAAAAGAATCTCTCCAATAATGTTATAATTATAACCATATAAAATAAAACACATTCGTTCCTAAAGCCCCGGACACAGCTGTTAGTCCGCAGCAGCTGCTCCTGTTCCGCTCTGGCCATTGAACCTGTGGCGAGACCGGTGGGCACAGCTTATTGTAATGTACGGCCATTTGAATTTGCCCACCCAGCATTGATTTCATCTTCAGTCCCTGCAGGACGTGTACGCCGGCCACCAGTACACACAGCCAGATGCACTGATACAGCTGTAGATATATCGGACATCGCCTGTGCTGCCTATCTGACGCAATATGGCGTTCACAGACATAGCGGTTGTTAACACCCGCCGATCGGTAAACGATGTTCCAGCATCCCTACGGCATGTGCCGTGTCTCCATCTGACCACAGCCTCCTGTACGTCCGGGAACGTAGACTCTAGCGGGGACATGCCTGGAACACTCCCAGAATACGCCCACTGAGCGGACCATTTTTAGCGTGCACTACTAGCCGCCTCCCAGTCGCCGCCTAGAAACGCCCATCACTTTTCTATAACATTTTGTATACTGTCTGCAGGGCAGCCAAAAGGTGGGGACTGTGGGGACTGGTGTCCCGGGCCCTTACAGAGAGGGGGGCCCACCCCAGGCTCCTACCGCCAATACCTGTAGAGCTGCACCAACCTGTGAATCAACAGCGGTCTAATGCGCAAGGAAGATTTCTTAAAACACGTCTTCCCTGCGCATTAGCTGTTCCTGTTGATCCGCAACACTCCACCTATATGTAACATCACAATGTATGACATCACATAGGGGTGGAGCAGTGCGGCACAATCTTTTTTGGGAGGGAGGGGCCCTGTCTATTTTGTGTACATGTGCAGCAGAGCAGTACAAACAGATATTGTGCAGTCTCTGCACAGCCCAGGACTCACTCAGCCACTGCGATCAATACAGCCTGTCCGGGACCGGAATTGACGTCAGGAACCCTCCCTGCTAACGCATGGACACGCCTGCATTTTTCCAGACAGTCCCTGAAAAGGGTCAGTTGACACCCACAAACACCCTCTTCCTGTCAATCTCCTTGCGAACGCCCGTCCGAACGGATCCGTTGCACAAACCCATCGCTGAGCGGCGATCCGCTGTGTACCCGTGCGACGTGCCTGCGCATTGCGGTGCATACGCATGCGCAGTTTGGATCTGATGGCCCGCTGTACGAAAACGCAGATTTGAATTACCCCCATAGTTGGGTAACTGGGAGAACATATAGTCATGTTGGTCTTTCCGGGACAGGAGAATAAAAGATTGTCGGCTAGTTATGCTAGGCAACGTGGAAGGGGCCGGGGGTGGCCGACGTTCGGGAAAACGGGGCCGTGTCGCCCCTGTTTTCCAGGAGTGGCGAGGCCAAGGACTGCATTGCGAGACCTAGTTTCCCTGGCTTCGCAAGCTGCCCTGGGATGGCAAGGCTGAGAAATCTTAGGCTCACTCAGCCTGCCATCGCGGATGAACATTGCAGCCATCGGTCGCGATGGGCATCTCAGATAGCGATCGTATCGCAAATGCTGGGTGGTATGCATCTCCGCCTGTATTTGCATGGCTAAGGATTGCAATTCCAAACAGCTTTGCAACTGCAATCCTTAGTGAAGTAGGCCTCCTGTTTGTAGAATATACGCTTTAGTAAATCTACCCCACACTGTATCAACAATGGACTAAGGGGAGAGTATTTGTTAATTATACTGCTGCGAAAATCCGGGGGCGATTCAGTGGAACAGGGTTAACCCAGGTCAGCGTTCAGTGTTGGTGCTGGGCAGGACCCGGAATCGAGGTGCAGTGTAGACGGGTCAATGCGACCCGGGACTTGTTTACTGTATAATAAGAGCCGGCACTGGGAGATGATCTCATCTCCAAGCGTAGACACTGCACACGTGACCAGTGACGTTGTTGACCCGGCAATAAGCCGTGTCCTGCCGCCAGTCTGAAAGGAGTCAGTCGGATCACACCCAGGTTGGACTCGTATACAAAATCCCAGTTGCGACCCGGTATTTTAATCTGAAAGGGGTATAAGCCACATATAACACTATAGCCGGGTGTTAGACTTCCCTTGTTCTACGTAGAGTAATGGTTCATAAACAGAATACACACTATAACTGCTCACTGATAATAAGCTTGGTTATAATAGAGAGTATATCAGTCTCTTCTAGGAAACGTAACTCACCTGAACCTTATTGAATAAGAGCTTATCCCAGATACTGTCATTCCGGATTATTCCTTTCTTGACTTCAGCAAACTTACAAGCGACCGCAAACTCTAGAACTTTCTTCTGGAAGGGTGTTTGGGCCCCGCTTTGTATCTGAGGGAAATTATTCACATATTGCTGGTAATGTACAATGCAATCATCCCCCCCCTCCTCACTAATCCAACATCGATTCCCTTGGCTGATGTATGTGTCAGGCAGAGGTCCCAGGGAGTAAGCGGTACAAGAGGAAAGAGGGGTGGTACATGGTGAAAAAGGGGTGGCACATGCTGACAGAAGGGTGGTACATGGCGACAGAGAAGTGGTTACATGGTGACAGAGGGGTGGCACATGATGAAAGAAGATGGTACACGGTGACAGAGGGGTGGCACGTGGTGAAAAAGGGGTGGTACATGATGAAAGAGGTGTGGCACATGGTGAAAGAGGGGTGGCACACAGTGAAAGAGAAGTGGTTACATGGTGAAAGAGAAGTGGTTACATGGTGAAAGAGAAGTGGTTACATGGTGAAAGAGAGGTGGCACATGATGAAAGAAGATGGTACACGGTGACAGAGGGGTGGCACATGGTGAAAGAGGTGTGGCACACGGTGAAAGAGAAGTGGTTACATGGTGAAAGAGAGGTGGCACATAGTGAAAGAGGGTGGTACACGGTGGCAGTGAGGTGGTACTTGGTGAAAGAGGGGCGGTAATCTGTGACAGAAGAGATTACATGGTGAAAGAGGGGTGGTACATGATGAAAGAGCAGTGGCACATGGTAAAAGAGGGGTTTTACATGATGAAAGAGGGGTGGTACACAGTGAAAGAGAAATGGTTACATGGTGAAAGAGAAGTGGTTACATGGTGAAAGAGGGTGGTACACAGTGAAAGAGAAATGGATACATGGTGAAAGAGAAGTGGTTACATGGTGAAAGAGGGTGGTACACAGTGGCAGAGAGGTGGTACTTGGTGAAAGAGGGGTGGTAAACTGTGACAGATAAGGGATTACATGATGACAGAGGGGTGGCACATGGTGAAAGAGGGGTGGCACATGGTGAAAGAGGGGAGGCACATGGTGAAAGAGAGAAGGTGCAATGAAAAAAAAGGTGCAATACTGGTGAAAGAGGGAAGGTGCATAGTGAGATGGACAGTACATGGCAACACAGGGCTGGTATATGGTGCAAGAGAGGAGGGAGATGCACTGTGAGAGAGGAATGGTACATAGTGAAAAATAAAAATGGAGCAGTACCGATTAAATTGGGGAGATGCATAGTGAAAGAGGGGTGGCACATGGTGACAGATTGGGGTACATGGTGATAGAGGGTTATCACTGGTGAAAGAAGGGTGGTACAAGGTGAAAGCGTCATGTAGAAGAGAAGGTCTCTGGGACAGTACATGGGGTGTGAAGTAAAGTGTTGGAAGGCGGCCACCACAATTACAGACATTCCTGTCAATTCTTCTCTGATCTTCTATATTATATTTATATGCTTTATGGATGAAATATTCTCTGGTATTGGGAGTACCTGCAATGTGTCCCAACGCTTTAGCTGTAATTTATCAAAATACCAAAACTAGGATCTCCCTCCCAGCAGCACAGTGATGCCCGTTTCTAGTTCTCTATTGTAGTGTGTTAGTTGTGCCCTGTATTCTCACAATTCCGGAGCTGTCAGGGTTAGGGGTAAATGCAGAATTTCTGCTAACTTTCTACATTTTAGCGCAAGATTTGCAGAGAAAAGGCAAACGCCAACACAGTGTATTTACATGCTATTGTTTAGTTGGATCACTCTGTGTCCTGCATAACATTAGTTACATTTGCACCAGATGGACGTCATCCATATCAATGTCTATAATTATGACCCCTTAAAGCGAATAAGAAGCTTATCGATAGAGTACAGATGCGGCTTGACAGATGCAGTAGTAAATGTGAAAATGCATTACCCTATTTATACACAATATAATAATGTGTTTAAGTACGGCCCCATCTGGAATACTGTGTCCAGTTCTGGAGACCATATCTCCAGAAGGATATAAATACATTAGAGAGTGTACAAAGAAGGGCAACTAAAATGGTGCATGGCCTACATCACAAAACTTACTTGGAAAGGCTAAAAGATCTTAACATGTATAGTTTGGAGGGGAGAAGGGAAAGGGTGGACATGATAGAACTTTCAAATATACCAAGGGTTTTAACAAAGTTCAGGAGGGAAACGTTCTTCAAAGGAAGAGAAGTATTAGAACTCGAGGACATACACAGAGACTGGAGGAGGCAGGTTCAGGGGAAATTTAAGGAAAAATTACTTCACAGAAAGGGTAGTGGACAAGTGGAACAGCCACCCATCAGAGGTGGTAGAGGCTAAGACTGTAGAGCAATGTACACATGCTTAGGATAGACATATGAATATCCTTACAAAGAATTAAGGGTCAAAATGGGTTGAGATTACCTAAAGGATAAAAAAAGGGGCCGACTAGATGGGCCAAGTGGTTCTTATCTGCTGTCACATTCTATTTTTCTATGTTTCTATAAGTGTTATATACACAGTAAATAGAAGTTTCTTGAGTTATTAGTACATGCAAAAGTCTCCTTTTCAGTATAAAATGAGTATAAATAGTAACATAAATACAAAGTAAATATGTAATTATTATACATAGTTATAGGTAATAACCGTGACCTGCGTGTCATTGCCCGTCCTGTTTTCTGACATTACAGTCATAATGAGACCCAAGACAATGCAATACATAGGTATAATATATATATATATATATATATATACACACATACATACACATACATACACCGGGTTGGACTGTCCCACAGGGGAAACCACTGTGTATGTATATATATATATATATATATATATATATATATATAAATATAGAGGGTCCACACTCACGTTTGTTTATGAAGAAAGTGCTGGGGTGACTTCCAATGAGGGAGAAATCTCACTCCAATATATTTCCAAATTAAGGGAGCACTCACCAGTCTTCAAATAGATCAAGGCAATTTATTCAGACCATCAGCATATCGTTTATGTCGACGTTTCGGTCACAATTCGGTCAGAATTGTGACCGAAACGTCGACATAAACTATATGCTGATGGTCTAAATAAATTGCCTTGATCTATTTGAAGACTGGTGAGTGCTCCCTTAATTTGGAAATATATATATATATATATATATATATTATATACATATACATATATTCAGGGCCTACACCTCATTGTGGTGGGAGGTGCCCGAATGCCCCTTTTACACATCAGCGTACCTTGTCGTAGATCCGGTTCAGCAGTCTGGGCACAGTGGGGAAGACTGTAGGTCTCAGGGTCTTCATATCATCCGTTAATAACCGTATGTCCCCTTGGAAGAAGCCCACCTTCGCTCCTGAGCATAATACTATTGTCTGGGTGCAAAGCACAGATACACCATCAACAGTCCAAAGCACAGACATATATATTACACAGATATAATAGAAATGCTACAGATCTGTGGAGCTTGTTTCTTGAATAATAATTTATTTGTGAGTAAAAATATGTTTAATCTTCAACTTTGTTGCTAGAATATTATTCATGCATTTGCTGGTGAATATTCACAACTATTTAGTCTCTGCAATATTTTGTGACGCCACTTTTACAAAAAGTTTGATGTCCCCCTGACATAAACATATTACGGGCTGGTTCGCATCTGTCCATTTATTATTTGCACTTTTGCCAGTTAATAAGTATAGCATAAAGTGACAATAACAAAAGCGAAAAAAGCCGTATACAGCATATAGGCATTGTTATTGTGTTTACGATGATGGGAATACAATGTGCTAGACGCTATCTCCGGGCATAGAACAGTCCTTACCTGAACCACCTTCTCAAACATGTGAGCCATCGGCAGATAAGATATCACAACATCAGAGGTCATTGGGGCAAAGGTGCTCTGTACAGTACGACAAAGGTTCCGAGTCAATAAACATTGTGCAAAAGTGATAACTGCATCTCATTGCCCTATATCTCTGCGCTGCCTAATAACTCAAATCATGGAGGCTAATTTACTGCGCCTGTGAGTATACTAAGGAGCCTAGCGAGCAGCACGTATGTTCTAGAATTTAGGAGTCTATGGGGGGTCATTCCAAGTTGATCGCTCGCTAGCTGTTTTTAGCAGCCGTGCAAATGCTATGCCGCCGCCCACTGGGAGTGTATTTTAGCTTAGCAGAAGTGCGAACGAAAGGATCGCAGAGCGGCTACAAATATTTTTGTGCAGTTTCAGAGTAGCTCAATACCTACTCAGCGCTTGCGATGACTTCAGACTGTTCAGTTCCTGTTTTGACGTCACGAACACGCCCAGCGTTCGCCCAGCCACACCTGCGTTTTTCCTGACACGCCTGCGTTTTTCTGAACACTCCCTGAAAACGGTCAGTTGACACCCAGAAAAGCCCACTTCATGTCAATCACTCTGCGGCCAGCAGTGCGACTGAAACGCTTCGCTAGACCTTGTGTGAAACTACATCGGCTGTTGTGAAAGTACATCGCGCGTGCGCATTGTGCCGCATGCGCAGAAGTACCTTTTTTTGCATCATCGCTGCACAGTGAACATTTTCAGCTAGCGATCAACTCGGAATGACCCCCTATGTACTAAGCTTTGGAGAGAGATAAAGTACCAGTCAGTCAGTTCCTAACTGTCACTTTTCAAACCTAGGGGTCGATTTACTAAGCCTTGGCTGGAGATAAAGAGGACTGAGATAAAGTACCAGCCAACCAGCTCCTAACTGTCATATTACAGGCTGGTTTGACAGTTAGGAGCTGATTGGTTGATACTTTGGGGTCTGTTCATGAAGCAGTGAAAACGGTGGAGAAGTGAGCCAGTGGAGAAGTTGCCCATGGCAACCAATCAGCTGCTCCGTATGATTGTATAGTATGCAAATTATAAATGTTACTTCAATGCTGATTGGTTCTTCTCCACTGGCTCACTTCTCCGCAGTTTTCAGTGCTTCGTGAATAGATCCCTTTATCTCTCTCCAAAGCTTAGTACATAGACCTCCTAATTCTTTGGAAGTAGAAAATGAACTGCAGTATACACCCTGTAAAGTCACTCCACTAACAACATTCACTGACACACAAGATGGAGCTAGGAGAGTGACGATGTTACACAGATATTGAGCACAAGAGCTTACAACAAGTAGCCGCTGATGGTACAAGATGTAAAGGGCCGAGCCGCATCACCATCAACATTTGTTTTTTTACATTTTCATTATGGTATAAATATATTGAATATAATTACAGTTGTATTTTGTTTCATTAGAAAATACATAGGGGTTGATTCTGCGCCGACGCAAGCGGCAATGCCGGTGGAAGGATAGTGCAGGTTTCAGCCTACCGTATGTGTGCCACAGAATGAAATACATGCAGATGGACGGAGTTCCTTAGTGCGGATGGAATCAGCCGCCCTACGACGGACTGCACTATGCATGCAATGGGTGGGGACCTTGGGGATGCATAGATCTGCTCTGCCTGGTAGGAGTATCATGGGCAGACTTTCGTGCTGGATTGTAGTGTGTGGACGGAGGTGGGGCACCTAGCTAATGGGCAAAACCGGGAGCACTGCAGGGGGGGCAGATGTAACATGTGCAGAGAGAGTTAGATTTGGGTGGGTTATATTGTCTCTGTGCAGGGTAAATACTGGCTGCTTTATTTTTACACTGCAATGTAGATTTCAGTTTGAACACACTAGAGATGAGCACCGAGTAAAACCGAATCCGCTCATCACTAGAACACACCCCACCCAAATCTAACTCTCTCTGCACATGTTACATCTGCCCCACCTGCAATACACTATGGTTTTGCCCACTAGCTAACAAATTTGCTGCTGCGATCAGGTCTGAATTAGGCCCTATGTCAGATGGATCTTTGACACGCAGACATGCAAGTCCAGATACTAATTATGATGCTGCGGACAGGACAACAGTGGGCGGGATCGGCTTTCACATGCAGCCGCACAGGTTTTCTGAAGACACCTGGCGGATTTGCGCATTAGCGTAAGCTAGTGGGCAGGCTGCCACAGCCCTCCGGAAAAGGTATATGCGTCTGACTCAGCCCAATACTGTTTATTATGGAGATTTGTTCTGTTACTGGCAGAGGAAAGACGGGGGGCACTGTGCTGGCAGAGGATGGAAGGGGGCAATGTGCTGGCAGAGGATGGAGGGGGGGGCACTGTGCTGGCAGAGGATGGAAGGGGGCAATGTGCTGGCAGAGGATGGAGGGGGGCACTGTGCTGGCAGAGGAAGGAATGGGGGCACTTGCTGGCAGAGGATGGAGGTGGGCACTGTGCTGGCAGAGGAAGGAGGGGGGGCACTGTGCTGGCAGAGGATGGAGGGGGTGCACTGTGCTGGCAGAGGAAGGAGGGGGTGCACTGTGCTGGCAGAGGATGGAGGAGGGGCACTGTGCTGGCAGAGGATGGAAGGGGCAATGTGCTGGCAGAGGATGGAGGGGGGCACTGTGCTGGCAGAGGAAGGAAGGGGGCACTTGCTGGCAGAGGATGGAGGTGGGCACTGTGCTGGCAGAGGAAGGAGGGGGGGGCACTGTGCTGGCAGAGGATGGAGGAGGGGCACTGTGCTGGCAGAGGAAGGAGGGGGTGCACTGTGCTGGCAGAGGATGGAGGAGGGGCACTGTGCTGGCAGAGGAAGGAAGGGGGCACTGTGCTGGCAGAGGAAGGAGGGGGGCACTGTGCTGGCAGAGTAAGGAGGGGGGGCACTGTGCTGGCAGAGGATGGAGGGGGCACTGTGCAGGCAGAGGACGGGGGGCACTGTGCTGGCATTGGATGGAGGGGGGCACCATGCTGGCAGAGGACATAGGGGGGCACCGTGCTGGCAGAGGACGGAGGGCACCGTGCTGGCAGAGGACGGAGGGTGGGCACCGTGCTGGCAGAGGACGGAGGGTGGGCACCGTGCTGGCAGAGGAAGCAAGGAGGAGGCACTGTGCTGGCAGAGGACGGAGGGGGGGCACCGTGCTGGCAGAGGAAGGAGGGGGGGGCACTGTGTTGGCAGAGGAAGGAAGGAGGAGGCACTGTGCTGGAAGAGGATGGAGGGGGGGCGCTGTGCTGGTAGAGGAAGGAAGGGGGCACTGTGCTGGCAGAGGAAGGAAGGAGGATGCACTGTGCAGGCAGAGGATGGAGGGGGGGGCACTGTGCTGGCAGAGGAAGGAAGGAGGAGGCACTGTGCTGGCAGAGGATGGAGGAGGGGCACTGTGCTGGCAGAGGAAGGAAGGGGGCACTGTGCTGGCAGAGGAAGGAGGGGGGCACTGTGCTGGCAGAGGAAGGAGGGGGGCACTGTGCTGGCAGAGGAAGGAGGGGGGCACTGCTGCAGAGGATGGAGGGGGGGCACCGTGCTGGCAGAGGATGGAGGGGGGCACTGCTGCAGAGGAAGGAGGGGGGGGGGGGGGCACTGTGCTGGCAGAGAACGGAGGGGTACTGTGCTGGCAGAGGAGGGGGGCACTGTGCTGGCAGACGATGGAAGGGGGCACTGTGCTGGCAGAGGACAGAGGGAGGCACTGTGCTGGCAGAGGACAGAGGGAGGCACTGTGCTAGCAGAGGACGGAGGGGGGCACTGTGCTGGCAGAGGATGGAGGGGGGGACACTGTGCTGGCAGAGGATGGAGGGGGGCACTGTGCTGGCAGAGGACGGAGGGGGCACTGTGCTGGCAGACGATGGAAGGGGGCACTGTGCTGGCAGAGGACAGAGGGAGGCACTGTGCTAGCAGAGGACGGAGGGGGGCACTGTGCTGGCAGAGGATGGAGGGGGGACACTGTGCTGGTAGAGGATGGAGGGGGGCACTGTGCTGGCAGAGGACGGAGGGGGCACTGTGCTGGCAGAGGACGGAGGGGGGCACTGTGCTGGCAGATAACGGAGGGGGGGCACTGTGCTGGCAGAGGACGGAGGGGGGCACTGCTGGCAGAGGAGAGGGGGCACTGTGCTGGCAGAGGAGGGGGGCACTGTGCTGGCAGAGGACGGAGGGGGGCACTGCTGGCAGAGGAGAGGGGGCACTGTGCTGGCAGAGGAGGGGGGCACTGTGCTGGCAGAGGACGGAGGGGGCACTGGGCTGGCAGAGGACGGAGGGGGGCACTGTGCTGGCAGATAACGGAGGGGGGGCACTGTGCTGGCAGAGGACGGAGGGGGGCACTGTGCTGGCAGAGGAGGGGGGCACTGTGCTGGCAGAGGATGGAGGGGGGGCACTGTGCTGGCAGAGGACGGAGGGGGGCACTGTTCTGTTAGCATGTATGCTGAGAGGTTGGGCTCCCCAAAGCTTCTGGATATAAGAACAAAGCTACAAATACAATCTATACCCTGTACTGTTCCCTTCTGATTAGTTTACACAGCTGTCAGCGCCTCATTATTATATAAACCCATTAATGTGTGTGACCTAAACCAATGGCTTAGAGGAACTGCGTGAGGGCCACCTACCTCCGTGTTTTTAAAGAAAGCCGAAGCACAGGCAACAATATTTTTATGGGTGAGCATTGCACCTTTTGGGTCACCTATTGGAAATACAATGAGACGACACAGATTAGTGTGGATCCAGCATCACAACCAGTGGATTATTCTCGGCAGTGTATCTAGGAATATATATCGGTATACGGCTTGGCTGTAATGCTCCTCACACTTTCAGTTTAGCAGTACAGTATATAATATTCATATCTTGTGTATGTAACACTTTAACCAACGGTTCTCATCCTCTTCCCTCATGTTTCCCCCACAGGTCGTGTTTAGAGGATCTCTGTCCGTGGGAGCAGGGGGGATAATTACTGACCCGGCTAATTAGATGATTACACCTGTGCATGTTTACAAAAATCCACAAAACATGACCGGCTGGTGGTACCTGGGGACCGCAGGAGAAAACCTCTACTTTATACCAAATGAGTTTTGGTAACAAAATAAGTTTCTATGGTACAAGCCTCACTCTATCTTTTTCTCAGACTAATTCATATGTTGGCTTGCCGTAACATCCCTGTAGTCCAGTACACCTATATATTACACAGATTTAATTAACAAAATGCAAAGTGAATGAACAGAAGAGACATCTAATTCAAATCAGTATCTGGTGTAACCGCCCTTTCACCCCTTACCTACAAAACAGCATCAAGTCTTCTAGGTACACTTGCACACATTTTTATATATATGTATTTAAGCCCTTACACTAATACCCCTTGTACACAGTCAAGACAGGGGGATGGGGGGAGGGTACAAATTACCTGGGCCCAGGTCTGATGGAGGGGCCCAGGCTCGTGCCTACTGTGATCAGGCCCTGCCCCCTGAAAAGTAGCTGGGCCTAGCCAGGCTCTCTACTGCCCTAGTTGGGAGGCGTGTCATGCTCCTGTGAGTGGGTGCTTCTGATGTGCTAGACACGCCCCCTCCGGTGGGGGCAGGGGGGCCCAGGATGTTGTTGCACCGGGGCCCAGAATTTCTCTTGGCTGCCCTGCTTGTACACTGCTGCTTCTGCCTGGGTTATTGCCAGGTTAACCCGGGTCACGGCTCAATGTAAAAGGGTCCAAAAACCCTGGGTGCAGTGACTTGGGAATCAAACCCGAGTAGCTTGCAGGGTTAAGGGGCAGTGTAAACGAACTCCCTTTACAGCATGGGGAGATATGGATTTCCCAGCACTTGGAGATTATGTCAAAACTGTATTTTTAGGGTGAGGGTGCTGGGGGCAACCTAGCATATTGGGTGCTCAAAGATGGTGAGTCTACACCCCATCACCCCCCCCCCCCCCCCCCGCCCCAATGTTACCCTCTATGTATTCACACCAACATAAAACGGCAGTGCGGAAATGTTGTCCTGGTTTGTACTGGGGCAGTGTTGGGAGGTCTGGTGATTAGTAGGTCCAATGCGTAATTGATCTCTTGGTAATAAAAAGATGGAAAGCTTTGATGACTTAAAAAAAAAAAAAACATTTGGTATAAGTGGAAAAAAAAGAGAAAAACTCTGTCATAGCTTCTGATCATTAACTCCCAAGATGATTATAATGTGCACTTACGGTACGTACACCCCTTTCACATCAAGCTTCAGACGCAGGATAATGCTGAGGAAACCTGGGAAGTGGGAAGTCCAGGAGCAGAGCATTCTGTCTCTCCTGGAGAGGGTCATGTTGGGAGGTATGAATCTGTAATTCATCAAGCTCCTAAAATACAACATTTTCAGAGCTTGACTGTGCGAGCACTCGCCATCATTTGCTCCCGCCCCCGATGCTTACCTATGGGTAGCAGTCCCAGCTTGCAAAGAAAGATCCTTCTGATCCCCTATAAATTGCACTTACTTAGTACGTACGTGCCTACTTTAAATTTCTCCTTCTCCCGGAGAGAAGACGCTGCAGGAGACATTGGGGGCGGGGGCGGGCTGTGACATCATCAAGCCCCACCCTTCACAAAGGAAAATGCTGCGGTTTGCGGGAAGGGGGCGAGGCTAAAATTACGCGATTTGCGTCCTTTTAACCCCTTCCCCACCCCACGGACCCGCGAATATGGGAGATTATCTCTTCATCCTGACCACATCACTAGGGTGCGAGCAGTATGTGGGAGACCTGCCTATTCTTCCGGGGGGGCTACCCCATAAAACGAGAGCCTCCCGCAGCTTCCGGGAGAGTAGGCAAGTATGACAGTATCTTTCCCTAGGTGCACGGAGGTTATATAATCAGTTACTTATCAGTAATTGCATACCCTCCAACATTTTACACATGAAAACCAGTACAAATTAGGAAAGGGGCGTGGTCACAGGAAAAAGGGGCGTGGTCACGTCCCCTTTCCTATACTTTCAATGTTAATTTGGAGAGTCAAAAATCGGTACAAAGCCCTTTTTGGCAGGTACGGACCATAAAAAAAAAGGTGCAGTTGGAAGGTATGTAATTTTATTGATGTGTATTAATGTGTACGTACCTGTAGTGCCACTGGTGAAGCAGATCACACTCAGGTCATCGGGTTTCGGAGGCTGTAAGAGGAAACATGGTGAGTACCGCATAGCTACCTGCAGATCCATCCATTATGCCGGCGTCCCCCAGCTGCATCTATGCCTTATGTAGGCCCTCAGATGGGGATGACGCTATTATTAGAGACCCTGCAGCGCAGCGCCTTCCATCAGGGACAAAATACTCTGCTCCTGGGCTTCCCCCTTTATTAGTGATCGCTGTCCCCTGTTGTGAAACATCGGTCTCTCAATTATGTATGTCGACACAGGTGACGGCAGTGATAAATGCAGAGGGAAGCCCAGGTGCAGAGCATTTTGTACCTGATAGAAGGGGGCACGTTGGAGGGATTGCAGTCAAGCATCAAATTTTCTTCTGCAATTCAGAAGAAATCTATGACATAAAATTAAGACTTTACAGCGAACAGAAGTGGTTGTCTAAAAAACTGTCATTCACAAAGAATAAACTAGAAACTGGACAGGAAATAACAGAGAAAGAATGATACAACAATGATGTAACTGCACTGTGTAACGAATGGGATATTGTTATATATGGTTCTAGTATTTTGGATTAGTCATTTTCCGCTAGCGCAGTTTTTCTTGTCTCTCTTCCCCGACCTTGCTATCTCTGTCCCCCTCTTCCCCCATATCTTTCACTCTTACCTCACCTCATCACTCTTTATCTCCTGGGGGTTTCTCCCACCCATACTTGCCTACCCTCCCGGAATGGCCGGGAGGCTCCCGAAAAACGGGTGACCCTCCCGCCCCCCCGGAAGAGCAGGCAAGTCTCCCGATTTACGGGGGTCACCCCCTGCCCGCCGCCCACTTAACGAGTAAAGTGGGCGGTCCGGGCAGGCGATGACGCGATTCTTGTTGAATCGCGTCATCGTAACCACGCCCCCTGCTGTATAATGCCGGTAATTGTGGCATTACACAGCGGGGGCGTGGCTTAAATGACACGTTCCAAAAACCACGCCCCGTTGCACCTCCGGCCCGCCCCCGTTCCACCTCCGGCCCGGCCCCGTTCCGCCTCCGGCCCGGCCCCGTTCCGCCTGCGGACCGCCCCCCTTGCGCGTCACCTGACTGCCAGCCCCCCCTGCTGAGCCAACGGGCTGCTCTCTCCCGGAGAGAGCAGCCCAGAAGTCGGTAAGTATGCCACCCCTTTCCTTGTCTGTCTTTCTCTCTTTCTCCTGACTGCTGTGTTGCTCTGTCTTTCCCCCTCTTTTCTCTGTCACCCTCTGTCTCTTCCCCCATTGACCTCTCACCCCCTTTTTTTCTCTCTACCCCTCTTTTGTCAACTACAAACCCCCCCCCCCTTTTCTTGTTTTGAATTTTTTTTATTTATTTTTTTCCGGTTCAGGCTTTGTGCATTTTTTTGATGGTGCACCAACGTTTTTTTCCCACCACTCAGTGGCAAACGCAGGATTTGCATGGGGGGGGGGGTTTCCAGAACTGGGTGGAGCCAATCACGGGGGTGGGGACTGAGGTGACCCAGTATATGCTGGGTCCGTAAAACTAGTGTGTATATATATATATAAATATACACACATACAGTACATGTATATGTATATATCATATGTGTGTGTGTTTATATGTATGTATGTATGTATATACATGTGTATATATGTATGCACATGGATATATATGTACTATAATTAAAATAAAGTAAACTTTTACTGCACTTACAAGTGCCACCAGGAAGACAGCAGGCTGCAGAGGACGCTAGACAGCCATTAATAATACTCATGCAGCTCATGGTGCTCGGAAACCCCCCCTGGGTGCGCCACTGCCACTGTCCTGCTCCCTCACACACTCTCTCCTCCACAGCCTCCTCAGTGTTGTTTACTGTCATTTAAAACCTCCTTCTCTTCCTTTTTCTACGTCTGTAGTAATAACAGTGATTTGTCTTTACTTTGTATCGGTCTCTGCTAGTCTCTCGCCAACCAAATCAGATGCTCTCTATCATTTCTCTGTTGCCTTTTAGGAAATGATAGACAGCATCCGATTGGTTGCTGTGGGCAACATCACCAATTTTCTGTTTTAGTAGTTTTAGTAAATTTACCCCGTATGTCATATCTAGGTGATAGTAAATAATATCTGTATAATAAACAGTCAGTTCTGATGTCATCACTTGTATGTCTGATGTCAAATCGTGTATATTACTATATTATAACTTATGTAGGTAACAATGTGCCTTGTACTGTAACTTATTTTGGATGTTAGAAGTCACCTCGGATTTATGTGACCTGTATGCAAATACTCAGCCAACAACATTGTGCAGAACAACTGATATCCATATAATTTACAATATCGAGTATATTACCTAGCCCATTAACCAAAAATTACAAAGAAAATAACAATGGGCCACTGCACAGTGGCATTGCGTGCCAAGTAGGGGTGGCATTCTTCCCCCTGCACACTGCTGCCGAGCCCCTTAGACAAGACCAGGCCCCATCTCAGTGCCCCTGCGTGTACATACCCCCTGCACACTCCTTGCACTGCCTCCATACTGGTTCCGCTATTATATTCCCAGCCCTGCTAACTTTCCCAAGGCCTCCTTCACACCTGCCCATACACACAAATTACATTTCCCACCATCTAACGGCACCCGGATGGCTCCTGCAAGCTCCACCCTTACTGCGCGTCTAATACAGCAACCAATATTTCCATCTTAGTATTGTATACTTATTTACGGTTAGCTTTATGGTTAATTTATAAATAATTTGTGAGAATTATTTACTTGATACATATATGTAACTTACCACAAGTTTCTTGAAGTTCTCTTTCCCCAGGTACTAAATTATAGACATTAGATAGATATTAACTGTCACATTAAATCATTTTATAAACCACTTCATTCATTTGCAGGTATGTTATCAGTCAGACATGTATGTGTGCCAGTCAGACATGTATGTACCAGTCAGACTCGTCTGTATCAGTCAGACACGTATGTGCCAGTCAGACTCCGCTGTATCAGTCAGACATGTATGTGTTAGTCAGACTTCTCTGTATCAGTCAGACATGTATGTGCCACTCAGACTCATCTGTATCAGTCAGACACATCTGTATCCATCAGACACGTATATACCAGTCAGACTCCTCTGTATCAGTCAGACATGTATGTGTCAGTCAGACTCCTCTGTATCAGTCAGACATTTATGTGCCAGTCAGACTCCTCTGTATCAGTCAGACATGTATGTGTCAGTCAGACTCCTCTGTATCAGTCAGACACGTATGTGCCAGTCAGACTCCGCTGTATCAGCCAGACATGTATGTGTCAGTCAGACTCCTCTGTATCAGTCAGACATTTATGTGCCAGTCAGACTCCTCTGTATCAGTCAGACATGTATGTGTTAGTCAGACTACTCTGTATCAATCAGATGTGTATGTGCCATTCAGACTCCTCTATATCAGTCAGACACGTATGTGCCAGTCAGTCTCCTCTGTATCAGTCAGACACATATGTGCCAGTCAGACTCATCTGTATCCATCAGACACGTATGTGCCAGTCAAACTCATCTGTATCAGTCAGACATTTATGTGCCGGTCAGACTCCTCTGTATCAGTCAGACATGTATGTGCCAGTCAAACTCATCTGTATCAGTCAGACAAATATGTGCCAGTTAGACTCATCTGTATCCATCAGACACCTATGTGCCAGTCAGACTCATATGTATCAGTCAGACATTTATGTACCAGTCAGACTCCTCTGTATCAGTCAGACATGTATGTGCCAGTAAGGCTCCTCTGTATCAGCCAGACATGTATGTGCCAGTCAGACTCATCTGTATCAGTCAGACATGTATGTGCCAGTCAGACTCCTCTGTATTAGCCAGGCATGTATGTGCCAGTTAGACTCATCTGTATCCATCAGACACGTATGTGTCAGTCAGACTCATCTGTATCCATCAGACACGTATGTGCTAGTCAGACTCCTCTGTGTTAGTTAGACACGTACAGTATATGCCAGTCAGACACATATGTTGCAGTCAGACTCATCTGTATCCATCAGACATGTATGTGCCAGTCAGACTCCTTTGTGTCAGTTAGACACGTACAGTATATGCCAGTCAGACACATATGTTCTAGTCAGACTCATCTGTATCCATCAGACACGTATGTGCCAGTCAGACTCCTCGGTGTCAGTTAGACATGTATATGTCAGTCAGTCACAGATATGGATAACTTCATTTCAAACAGAAAAATCTATTATCACATTTACAATGATTCCTGGAGATTTTGAATGATTCCTGGTGAAAATGAACAGTCTTATACAATTATCATAATGTTTATTAATAAGATTAATTGTCTCTCGACAAAATTAACCCAAGTGTGTACTAAGGTGGTCATTCCGAGTTGTTCGCTAGCTGTTTTCGGTCGCTGTGCAGCGATCAGGCAAAAAAATCGCCAATTCTGCGCATGCGGCGCAATGTGCACACGCAACGTACTTTCACAATGAACGATGCAGTTTCACACAAGGTCTAGCGAAGCTTTTCAATCGCACTGCTGGGCGCAGAGTGATTGACAGGAAGTGGGTGTTTCTGGGAGGTAACTGACCATTTTCGGGGAGTGTGTGTAAAAACGCAGGTGTGTCAGATACAAACGCAGGCATGCCAGGGAAAACGCAGGTGTGGCTGGCCGAAAGCAGGGCGTGTTCGTGATATCAAAACAGGAACTAAACAGTCTGCAGTGATCGCAAGCTGGGAGTAGGTCTGGAGCTACTCAGAAACTGCACAAAATTTTTTTTGATAGCTGTGCGATCCTTTCATTCGCACTTCTGCTAAGCTAATATACACTCCCAGAGGGCGGCGGCTTAGCGTTTGCATGGCTGCTAAAAGCAGCTAGCGAGCGATCAACTCGGAATGAGGGCCTGTATGTGTGTACATGTCACGTGGTAGGGAATATACCAGATTGTAAACTCCACTAGGGCAGTGGCCAAATAGTCTCTGTACAGAGCTAGGGAATATGCGTGCGCTATATAAATAACTGGTAATAAATAAATAAGACTATAAAGCTCTGTGTGTGGCCCCTTAGTTGGGCCCTTGAAGCCTCTCAGGTTGCCCATCAATAAACTTTCACAGTCACTTTGTAATGTACACTCACGCCCCTCTCTCCCTGTGCAATCTCTTGTGTATTTCCAGAATAAACCCAATCACCTCAACGTCTTTCATTAGCAGAATCTCCACTCCGCATTTTGCGCCCTTTTCCTTCAGATCGTCGCTGAATTCCTCCATTAGAATGATGATTTTCAGCACTGGGGTTAGAGCTTTCTCACAGTTACTGAGAAGAATTAGAGCCTTGTCGGCTTTGTCGCAGATCACCACGGAGAGGTCAGCTGTAATACACAAAAACGCAGACTGTTATACACAAGTCAATGTAGCCCTCGTCACAGGGGGGGTGTTAAGAGAGGAGGGGGCCTGTATGTAGTCTCTATGCAGACCTCTTCTCTGGAGCATGCGCTGAGTAGACTGAGTAGACATAGCTCCAGGAAAATGGAGACTGCACCATTTTCCCAATGATTTTTTTTTTATTGTGCATGCGCATGTCTACAGGAAATTGGAGTCAGCGCCATTTTCTTGGTGATTTCTGCAGCATCAGTGGAGTTGATGGGCAGTGTGGGACACCCTTGACTCGGGGGCCTGTATGCACTGCACACCCAGCACCGCTGTCATTATGCGCTTGTGTCTGTCACTACTGCTAAAGTCAGAAAAATGGCGGAGACAGGGTCCATGTGAAAAGAAATTAGTAGTTGACTCAGCTGGAATGGCTGGGTTGCTATGGAGATAGAAAATCATGCATTATCAGCTCCTAGATACACTGAGATTGAGCAGTACCATTTCACAGAGAGAATGTTGTCCTGTGCATGAGTGCGCTGAGGGGGTCTACTTACTAAGCCTTGGATGGCGGTAAAGTGGATGGAGATAAAGTACCAGCCAATCAGCTCCTAACTGTCATGTCACAGGCTGGGTTTGAAAGATGAGAGTTTGGACATGATTGGCCGGTACTTTATCTCCATCCACTTTACCTCCATCCAAGGCTTAGTAAATAGATCCCATTATGGCTGGGACTGGTCTTTCTGGACTTTGTAATTACAGAAGGAATCTAACTCGTACGCCTGTAGAGGATAGCTAGTAAGACAAACTGCATTCCTAATAAACTTCTAATAAGTGAGGCCTATAGGTGCCTAGTCCTGCATATCTTAAAGTAAGTGTGGGTACACACCTAGCCAATGTGTACCCAGCCAACATACTGGCTGACGGGCCGACATATCATATCGACGGTACCGTTACACACCAGAATGATGTAATGAACAATGGAATGATCCCTTGTTCCATCCTTCATTGCACCCGGGTCAAATGCCCCGGGTCAAATGTGATGGGCCATGCAGCACGGCTGAGCAGAAGATATTGCATGCAACCCATGGGAACGCACAATCGGGCATATACACTGCCCAATATGCATGATATAGTGTTCCAATTTATCCAGAAACGACATAACGTGCAATATCGGCAAGGTAAGTACCTACCATAAGAGAGATTGTGAGACATATTGCCTGCTACAGTGTTTCAGAGAGTGAGGTATACAGGTACCTTTACATCCTACTCAACCTTGAATTGTGACATATATTGCCTGCAGCAATGCTTTAGAGACTTGTAATATAGGTAGTTATGTACATCACTGGAAGGCTATTTTGGTGTTATCAGATAGAGTAATTCAAGAAATTACCAATAGACATCTTCAGAGCCACATTTAGCCAATGGACCCAGGTTCAACGAACTGTTCCAAATGTGCACCAACGTATCTCTAGTCATAATTCATTAACATTATTTTACTATAAAAAGGATTCCATGTTACACCACTGTCATAGTTAGGTTTGCGCTGTGCATGTGAGTAGCTTGAATGTGAGGAGCGAGTAAAAGTTAAGGGGAGGTGTAGAGGGTGGAGCTAGAGATTCGTATTTGCAGCATCTTATACAGTACATAGCAAGGTAATTCATGCACAGACGGTCAAGGTGTTGGGTGAGGTGAGATATAGTTCAAACTACCTACTGCCTGGATTTTTACTTTGGGGAAGAAAATAGATGATAACAACGCAGCAAGAATTAACTTTATTACTAAGTAGTTTGTTTTAAGAGTAAACTCTTAATCCCAAAATAATTGTTTATTATACTTGTACAAAATGCAGATGGCAAATTCTATATAAGAATTATGAAGGAGAGACAGCCACATATTTATAAGGAAATTTTTGCCCTTGGCTACACTTGTTCTAGAACCTGCCGTGAGTATGTGTCTAGTGTTTGCCAGTGGCTTCTGTAAGCAGAGTTTGTAAATGAGAAGTCGTCTTTTAGTCAGGAAACTTCTTCACAATTTCATGTCAGTCAGACTTACTAAATCATTAATAAATGAACATAAATGTAGCGCTGACACACTGTGATGGATGCATGAGAATAGAAATACTATAAAACAGTGTGACGGTGATACCGCACACTCACCTCTGTTAACGATGAACACAATGGCTTCTGGTCCCAGTGTGTCATAAAGAGGAACCACCACCATAGAGTAGGAGTAACAGGCCAACTCAGCAATCACCACCTGCGCAGGGGAAGAGTAACAGGTGCACAGAGTGTTTAAGGTCTTACTTATATATCACTTTAAGGGAGACTTTCACCTCCCAAATATTTCATATATGAGTTATTAAATGTTTTCTGAACAGCCTCTCTAAGGGGCATATTTAGCAATTATCAGGAATCAGTCCCCATAATTATAATTTCACTAGATATCAGCCTGTCAAAATGACGGAACAACATAACAGTAATGTCAGCACTTGCGGATCTGTGCGGCCGAACGGAGCAACACTTGAATTACTCATTCGGGCGCCATCTAGTGGCCGTTGGCGCGCAAACACTTGAAATCCCCCCATAGAGGTGGGGAGCAGCGTTGGCCTTTTATTATATAGGATATCGCCATTTTATAAGAAATTAAGTAAAACCTAAATGTATTAATTTTCATCGAAAGTACTGAAATTTTTTTATCACATGTCAGCATGTACTGTAAGTATACATAAACATCCTAGTGATATTTGGTGGACCCCCTTCCTTCAAAGTAAAGCATTCATTACCTTCAAACCCAGAAATAAAGACACGGAGACTTGAATTTTGGCAGAAAAATTGCTAGCTATTTATTTGACCCTAACCAATAGCAAACCTGTAATAGAAAATTTTATTAAGATGCCGATCCAGCCGGCATATGGTGGCAGCAAAAAGAACGGCTCTATTAACCTAAACTAACCGTAAAATACTAAAAATTCGAAACCATCCTAATTTTACTACAACTATCAAAAAAACGGTAATAGGTGACAACTCAACCCCCACAGTGACTACCCACCCTGATGGGTGCCCTGCCGCTGCCTTCCCGGACGGGTGGTCAAGCGGCCAATAAGTCGATGGAGGTGAGTGCACCTAAACCACACCAAACTGTAAAACACTACAGCTTACCATACAAATACAAACTGCCGTTCTTTTCCGCCAACAGCGAAAGACTCATCCCCAAAGTCTTCGCACCGCCACCATAACCTACCCTAACTCCTGCAAAACGAAACCCAGATCCTCCAGGAAAAACATCATCCCCTCATTGGATAGATGTACCCCATCAGGCCGAAAAAGGTGACTGTCTCTGAACCGAATCCTAGGGTGGCGAACTACCTTGCCTCCGTGGGACAGTACCCACTTCGCCACCGCCCCATTCACCTTTTTTCGGGCCTCATCAATCTGGCGACCATCCGCCACACCCCTCCAACTCAACCTTGGCACCATCAAGGAGAAAACCAATACGCAATTGGTCCATGCTGCGGCCACACTTGTTAGATCCTGTATCATGGCCCACCGCAGATCCAAGGATGTCCTCTTCCCCAGGTCGTTGCCACCTAGATGGACAACCAAGACCCTAGGGACTCCATGCTTGCTGGCCTGACTGACTAGCCTACTCCTCAGCTCGCTCCACATCATCCCTCGCCAGCCAAGCCATCTAACACCCTGAGCTCTAGGCAACGTCTGAGCCCCCTCCGAGGCCACAAACTTGGCGGCCCAGTATACATAAGAGTGGCCGACCACCCAAATAGCCAAATCGTCTTCAAACCAACTTCAAACCAACCTGAAGAGGGGGAAAAAGGGGGGTAAAATTGATTACTAATAAGTTTCATTAATTGCATTCACCTGAAGGATCTGCCAAAAAGAAAAACTTTTAGTTCTCGATATTGCAGTAGTCACGGCCTAGCCGATCTGCACAATGCTTCTAGCCAATTTGAAGCGAACATAAACACACAATGGGGAAATTCAAATTAAATTCAACAAAAAATAAAACGGGGGGGGGGGTATAAAATGGGAAACACATGTAATAACTCAGCTGGAGGTGAAAGCGTAAAAACCTGCTGAGGGACTTTGATTAGAACTGATCAGCCGAATTGTAGATTAGAATTCAGTCCGTCAAGTCAGGCAAAAATTCGCAAAAGAACTCCAGACCCCCGCTGCCAGCTCATGCCAGCAACGGCGAGTATCTAATCCCTGAGTAGGATAAAAAAAGGGGGACAAACAAACGCACCATACCATAACGCACAGAACTGTAACAACAAGATTATACAAATGTAACTAACAAAACACCACGCGCAATCCGACCTCTCATGCAACGGGGCGAATATATCGTCTGTAACTTGACGACTTCCATCGCCCCCCCGCCTGGATTTCAGTCCCGGAGGAACCCGCCGCCGCAGCCGACGTCGCAGCACCTATGCGAAAGGAATGGGTCCCGAACGCAGCGGGTGGGAGGCCCAAGCGCGCCAAACAACGACCCAGCATCCAACGAAATTGGTATTTCGTCACCAGCAGCCCGTCATAATGCAGCAGCCATGACCCCCTCCTAACGGGTCGCACCGCCACATATTGCACCGCCAAACCTACTGGGCAAACGCTCTCCTCAAGCGCCGGAACCAAAGTGACCCAACGACCTCTCCCCACTTGGTCCGTCTTAGAGCGCCGCAATCTGCATAGCAAGGACCTCTCACCCACCACCACGTCTCCGACCCGCATGCGCGAATCTGTTCTCTTAGAAGGCGCTACCAACTCCGAAACCCTAAAGGCCCCGTGGTAAGCCATTGAGAACGCCAAACTGAACAATAGCGACTCAAACCTGGATGACGCGACTCGCCCAACCGCCGCGATGACAGCCGGCAACAAAGCCGCATCGATGGGCCGCCTCCTGTCAGGTGGCGTCGGCGCAACTCGCGCCCATCCTTTCATCGCCTTCCGCAGAACATCGCTCTTTGTCACGTCAGGGACGCCCCGCAGTTTGCTGAAAAACGAGACGCCAGCCAAGTACCGGGATACCACCGCTCTGGACCTACCCGAAACATACAGCTGCCAAATAAAAGAAAGCATCATCCGATGCCTGCTCTTACCTTGTTGCTTACGTCCTTGAACAAACTCCTCCCACTCGCTCCAAGCTTGTCCGTAAGCCTTGAGCGTGGCTGGCGCGACTGACCGCAACGCTAGACCCTCCAGTCCGGCCCGATCACCTGCCAAACATAACCGGGACAATGAAAACCATGCTCGTCGGCCTCGGGTGCCAACAACCAAAACCTTTCCCACTGCCCTCGCGACAAAGCGTCGGCAATTCCATTCTCCAGACCGGGCACATGCTGCGCGCGGAACCAAAGGTTACTACGCAAGCATGTCAATAGCAACTGCCCCAGCACCCGCAGAACCACCAGCGACTTTGCCCTCTGGTTATTAATCGCATGCACCACGCCCAGATTATCGCATCTAAACAAAATGCTGCGATGAGCCAGCCGATCGCCCCAGACCTCCAACGCCACCATAATGGGGAAAAGCTCCAGAAGCACCAGGTCCTTAGTTAAACCTTCGCTATGCCATTCCGCCGGCCAGGATGCCGCGCACCAAGATCCCTCCAGATAGCAACCGAATCCAGAGGCACCTGCTGCGTCGGTGAACAGCTGCAACCGCTCGCTGTCCACCGCTGGCGCCTGCCATATACACACCCCGTTGAAATCCTCCAAGAACGAGGCCCATACGGCCAAATCCCTTTTTATTTCGGAGGACAAACGCACGAAATGGTGTGGTTTGGCACACCCCGCCGTCGCCCTTTCTAGCTTCCGGCAGAAAACCCTGCCCATCGGTATTACCCGACAAGCAAAGTTCAACATGCCCAGCAAGGACTGCGCCTGCCGCAGCGTGACTTTACGCGACCCCTCGAACCGGCAAATAGCGTCGCGGAGCTTCGAAACCTTGACCCGAGGCAGTCGACACTCTCCCGCCACAGTGTCAATTTCAATCCCCAAAAATGACAAACAGGAGGCCGGACCCTCTGTTTTATCCACGGCCACGGGAACGCCGAAGTGGTAAAACAGAGCTCGGATGCTAAAAAGCAAGTCGCCGCAGCGTGGAGAATTTGCCGGACCCGCACACAGGAAGTCATCGAGGTAATGGGCGACCCCGTGACCCCCTGACGAAGACTCCACGCACCAATGTAAAAACGTGCTAAAACGCTCGAAAAATGAGCATGAAACGGAACATCCCATCGGCAAACATTTGTCGATGAAATACTCCGCCCCAATCCGGAAACCCATAAAACGGAATGAGTCCGGATGCAACGGCAATAACCGAAAAGCTGACTCAACATCAATCTTAGCCATGAGGGCCCCAGTCCCGTAGCTGCGGACCATCTCTAACGCTTTGTCAAACGACTGATACACCACCGAGCAATGAGCCGGCGGTATCGCGTCATTGACCGACGCCCCCGACGGGTAAGAAAGATGCTGAATGAGCCGGAAAGTGCCTGGAGTCTTCTTAGGAACCACCCCGACCGGAGAGATGACCAAGTCATCCACCGGGGGTGATATAAACGGTCCCTCCATCCTGCCCAACCTGACCTCTTTATCCACTTTCTCCCGTAGCACTAACGGCAAGGCTCGGGCAGATTGGAGGTTCCTCTGTGCCCGCACGGACACCTCGCTCGCAACCGGCAAGCGAAACCCAAACTGAAAACCGGAAAACAAAAAATTAGCATCCTCCCTATTCGGATACAAGTCCAACCACCGGCCCATAATTTCCAATTTAATTGGTGTTGGAGCTCTGCAGAGCGGTCCCGCTCGCGGCCTGTCTGGGGTAAGCTTGCTTACCCCGCGCACCCTGCCGACTGCCTTTGAAGCAGGAGGAGGCTGGGTGGGATCCGCCACACTGCAGGCAGGAGTGTCGAAAACGACACTGCTTGCCGAAGGAACATGTCGCGCTGTTAAACGCGAAACATTTTCCTCTTGTGGCGGCTCGCCCCCCTGCACGGACGGCCGACCCACCTGCTTTGGCCAGTCCACCGTCCGCGCCGGACCCCTGGGCGGACGACCCTGCGCGGTGCCCGTCCGCCCCCGGTTTCTGGGGTTCCTCAGCCTGCTGCGAGGTCCGAGTTACCTTGAGCCAGACCTCCACATCCTTGAACCCAAAGTCCATGACCCGCAAACCGTCTTGCTTTTCCCTAAATTCCTGGTCATACCGACGCCACTCAGAGCCCGAGGATGTGCGATGCATGTCGTGTACGAGATGCAGGTACCGGATTACATTCATGTGCTCCTCCGGCCTGTCCTCCAGGTAGCATGCCGCAAATACCCAGAAACCGGCCAGCCAATTATCGAAGGTCCGGAATGCATCATCCCCGATGCCCTTCTTCGCGGCCGCCGCCTTATAATCCTTCTTCGTGGCCTTCGTCAATACAAACACATCCACGAAGTCACCCCTGCGAATCTTCTTGCGGCAGCTATCCCGCAGCCCTTGCATTACGGCAGTGTAGTCGCAGCGAACGACCCCGGGCAAATCGCGGCGCTTCTTGGCCCTACGAGCTTCCTCGCTAAGCCGCTTGCGCCTCTTCCGCCTCTTCTGCTGACCTGCTGCCCGCTTGGCAAATTTCGCCGCCCTCTTCTTCGCCCTAGTAGTGCTACTTACTTCGGACGCCTGCGACGACAGAGAAGATGAAGAGGAGGAAGAAGAAGAATTACGAGAACTAGAGCTCGTGGGGTAACCCGATACCGACTGCACCACCTCACCTGATGCTGTCGACCGCCCCGACATGGAATCCTCTGGCGCGTCCACCTCGACGTCTTCCTCCATGGAGTCTGCCATCTCTAATTCCTCGTGGTCCCCTATAAAAGAAAAAGAAGAGGGGGACCCGGCCCGTACTCGCGGCGCATGCCGAGCCCTACGTGGGGTGGGCGCTGCGGCCGCGCGCCCCTGCCCATCCTGTCCCGGACCTAGTTCCAATTCCGCGGCGGCCGCTCCAAGCTCCCGGCAGGCGCGTGCCACCCGCTACGCCGCTGAGGCCCTCCGCCTGCCGGACCCGCCTGCCCCCGCAGGCGCGCCGGAACTTGCCGCCGCCCTCGGGGAGGCCACCGCGGCTAGCGGCCCCAACGCCTCCACCACTGTGGCCAGGGCCGACGCCAGCGCACCGGAAGGGTCCCGACCGCCGTGAAACCCGGCAACGGACCCCGAAGGACCCCCGGCCAGTGCCTGGGCGCGATCCCGCGCCCGCCGCCCGACAGTCGTGACCCGGGCACCCGCCGCCCCAGCGGGAAAGCGGGGGCACCCCTGTCGGAGCCCTCACTCTCCCCCTCCGAATACGCCTCCTCCCCTTACAGATCAGAACTATTCCCCGATCCTGGGGAGGACCCGCCGCCATGCCAAGCAGCGCGTGCCGCGGCCCTGCGGCCACTAATCCATTCCCTTTCCCCCCTCCTCCCCCGAAAGCCGCTGTATCCCGGCTCCGGTGGAGTGTTTTGGGGAGACAGGGAAAACCGCGGTGCAGCTGCGCGCAGTCGCGCGCGCCCTGCGCCACCCGCGATGGGCACGCGCGCATCCCGTGCGCGCGCCCCATCACCGCTCACTGCCGTGTCCCTATTTGCCTGCCTTGCCCTCTCCTGCCCAGCGCTGTCTCTTAAAAGACAATGCTGCACCCCCCTGCTCCCCCCCCCCCCCGGCCCCTGCCGGACTCCGGCAGCCGGGGAGTTATCAGTGGGGACAGAGGTGCTGGCAGCGCCGCTGCGCGCACCCATGCGCGGCTGGCGCCGCCTGTGGCAAACGTGGGCGCGCGCGCACCTCGTGCGCGCGTCCCACTACTTCCCGCCACGGAGTTCCCGGCCGCCGCACCAGTCACCGCCGCCGCCCGAGGCTCCGAGACAGGCCCCCCGCCCGGCCCTCCCCCCCCGCCCGGCACTTCCACCCGGCCGCGGCAAGGGGGGAGCGATAGAGGCCGGGTGCGGACGCACCGCCTGGCGTCCTCCGCGGCGCGCATGCGCGCGCCCGCGGGCGCCCGACGCCGCCGCTGAATCCGCCGCTCCAGGAGGTGAGGGCCGATGCCCGTCAACCTCCGGGCGGCCTGAACGGACCTCCGGCTCCCCCCGCCGCCCACGCTCGTTAACAGGTAGGGGGGACAAAGTGGATGTGTAAAAACACTCTCACAAATTATGTGGGAAAAATTTCCTGCACTGCAGCACTCACCCATAAGGCAAATCACCACAAGAGAGAACTAAAATGGCCTCACCTTCCCTATATATATTAAACCCTCCCCTTCAAAAAGGCTGTACTTTCCTCACAGCTAGGTCCACCCCTCACCAGATGTTTAACTCTTTCCTTTCCTATGCAGTCAATTCTCTCTCCTTAGGTGGACATATTTAACAAAACAAAATATGCATTATTTGCAGTTAATAGATGACCCGTAGACAGTTTACACACATTAAAGAACACACAATACCTAAAAGAAAGCACATAATAAACACAAAGCCCAAGGCTAATACATTACATACAGCTAAACTGTGTATTACTTGGCGTAAAGTTGCCCAAACAGTTGGAGAAGCACAGCTAGCTTCCTGAAGTAGATATTAAAGGTTAATGTCAATGAAAACAAGTAATGATGATCATTTTGCTGGTGACTGAGGGTTGCTTGAATAACTCCTAAAATTTGAAATATGACTTGTGCATGAAATTGTCTGTTAGTAACTCAAAAACCTGCTGCTGCTAGTTGACAGATATCATTTGAATAACTGACAGTCTTTAGCCACAAATATACAGTAGCTATAGCAACAGAATGTTGGCTGCAGTATTTCTTTCCCAGATTACAGTCCTGGCTTTGTAATATTCACACCCTATCTGTCAAATGGTAGCAACAGTGTATTTCTGAGTTATCAACAGGTGATTTCAGCCAGAAGTCCTATTTTATGTATCAGGAGTATTTTCATAATATATATATTTATTTTTTTAATGAAGTAACATTATTTTTCTCTGGTGTTATTCTGTGAAAGCACAAGCTTAGAGTCGGGTATTGAATTTATTGTAACAGACAGGTATTTCTGACTAGAACATGAGAAGTGATAAGTATAACGTATTGGAGATGTGCAGATAAATTAAATTCCCACTATTCACAGGTTATCAGGTAATAAGACCCCATGACTGCGGCTGGATCATTTACCTCTGGGCGGTTCTGGGAGAATACTCCAATGTACTGGTCCGGGGAGGGATTACATCCTTTTTTTATCAGTCCGGAACCCAGGAATTCTGCTCTGTCTGCCACCTGTAAAACACCTCAATTCTGATTTCTGTTGTCTGATGTAACAGCGGTAATGTCTATGGAGGCAGAAAGTGTTATCCCAAACTCATGGCTGTATGTAACACTTAACGCACAAAAATATTGTTGTCAAAATGATGTAAAATAATGTACTAAACAATAAAAAAAAGTAAAAAATAAATAAAAATATAATGCATTTATTACACGTTCTCAATTAATAACCTAAAACATCCCGCGCTCGGTGGATCTCACCTGCTTGTACGTCATCCACTGGTAGGGTTTTTTTGGGCTCCTATATCCCAAGCAGTTGCCATTCCCTGCAATCAAAAACATTTTTGTAACACATTCAATTAAACCGTAAGAAGCAACACCTATATACAGTGCAATTTTATTCATAACTATGTCATGAGACTCGGAACATAAAGTGACATAGAAGTCTGGAATTACACCCAGTAGACGCACAGTAGTATATGATTCTTATACCCCACCCTGCATATACAGAGCATGGTTTACACCTGAAACTCCCCCCGTCCCCCCACCCTATATATCTGACTCTTGTAGGGAACAGCCCTTGGTACTTAAAGCTTCATTCTATTCTTTAATCACATTCCTTTCTGTGGCATTGCTGGAATGGTCAATGAATAAAGGGGGTCATTCCGACCCGTTCGCGCGCAGCGGTTCTTCGCTGTGGTGCGAACGGGTCTGTAATGCGCACGTGCGACGTTGCCCGGCGACAGAGGCTCCCCGTTTTCGGGGAGTGGTAAGTAAAATGCAGGCGTTTGGAGGGCGGATGTCTGACGTCAAAGCCGGCCCATCATCGCTGGGTCCATCGCACTGGGTAAGTAGGTCTAGGGCTACTCTTGTTTTGAGTGAAATTTTTTTAGCTTAGCAGGGCTGCACAAGCGATCGCAGCCCTGCTATGCTAAAATACACTCCCCCATAGGCGGAGATTAGTTGATCGCACCAGCAGCAAAAAGTTGCTTGGTGCGATCAACTCGGAATGAGGGCCAAAGTGACCTCTCATCAGCTGACCACGTATAAGTTGCTCTTGTATTTTCCCCATTCATTTTTCATTGTTAATGAGGGTGTGGTTCATTGGGTCGACCCTAACTGGGTCGACAGTCTTTAGGTCGACCATTATTGGTCGACAGTGACTAGGTCGACACCTGAAATATGCTGACATGGTCATTAGGTCGACACGTAAAAGGTCAACATGGAGAAAGGTCGACATGAGTCTTTTTTTATTTATTTTTTGGTGTCATTTTCTTCGGAAAGTGACCGGGAACCCCAATTAGTTCACCGCGTCCCCTCGCATGACTCACTCCGCTGCGCTCAGCACAGGTTACTATTCCCAATCATAGTCCACATGGATCGTTTAGTATGAAAAAGTTAAAAAAATTAAAAAATTTGTAACCTTTTCATGTGCCAGAGCCCAGACTTGAATCCGATTGAACATCTCTGGAGAGATCTGAAAATGGCTGTGCACCGTCGCTTCCCATCCAACCTGATGGAACTTGAGGGTCGCTGCAAAGAGGAATGGGCGATACTGCCCAAAGATAGGTGTGCCAAGCTTGTGGCATCATATTCAAAAAGACTTGAGGCTGTAATTGCGGCCAGAGGTGCATCAACAAAGTATTGAGCAAAGGCTGTGATATGGTCCACCTAAAGAACATATCGACCTAAAGCATGTCGACCAATAGTGGTCGATGTAATGACTGTCGACCTAAAGACCGGATACCGTTAATGAAATAATTGATGTATGTCATCTTTATCCTTTATACACAGCGGTAACATTACCCCATATATCACGCTGTAAATCATATAACGTACGATGTGGGTTTTCCTTACCTGACACTCGGAGTCCCCTCATGAAGACCTCATACAGGGTTTTAGCATCTTCATAGTAGTAACTGTAGAGTTTCTCGTCTTTTAATAAAGCGCATCGCCGAGCCCCGCCCTGGATTTAAAATACAGAATATAGAAGTATATCGGGAACCTCTACAAAATGTTCTGTCACATCAACTTATATTTTAGGATTAGTTTTTTATTTATTTCCACAAATAACAAAATATGAATTTTTCCAGGACATTTTAGATTGGGACTTTTAATTCCTGATCCCACAACATATGCAAAATGTGTACAAAAAAATAACACGTCATAGGCGCATATTGATTACTTAATGGGTTTTAGACGATAGTTCTTATCGCCACATGTTGCGGCAGTAATAAATGTAACAAAATCACATTCGGAGACGGGCTGGTAATAGTTAATGTGATCACTTTACTTCATGGTCTTCAGACCACCTATAAATGTTGCGTTCTTTAGCCTGTAGATGCCTAATGCTATCTGAAGATGGTGTTATCTACCGGGGCCAAGCTACTTCAATTCAGCATTTTGGTGACCCCACAGAAACCTATGGAGGCTGCTCTTGCAATGGAAAAGCACTAGGCCTGGAATGAATGACTTTGCTTTTGGACAGGCGTCACAAGGAGTAGAATCATTACCTGTGTTCCAATAGATTGTTTGTTCAGGTCTATGGGTGGGTAGACTGGCTTGGGTCTGGTGAGAACATAGATGAAGGCTGAAAGTCCAATGGTGATGAGGGTGACAATAGCCGGGGTGGAGAGAGGCGTGAACAGGAAGCTCAGGCAACACAACATCTCAGCAACCTATAGTGGGGACAATGACATATAAAATATGTGACACCCAGGTAAGTATGGGTGCAGGATTGTAGTGGTTCTCTTCCGATGATAGGAATTACTCTGGTTATCTTCAAGGTTATGGTTAATATACTCCAAACTAATTTAAGTAAATGCGATTACCTCAACAACGTTTTGCACAATAAGAATTAGTACAATTCATAAAATTTCCAGATAATTGGCATACAGTACACACAAAGATATAATAATATATTTCACAGAAACAGGACAAGATCTATCGACTCCACAGTACTTGGTAAGTATTCATACGTCAACGTTTTCACGTTTACCAATTACAATATTATAACAATTTAGATCCAAGCTAACGTATTAATTCAAGTTTACAACATTAGCTACATTTGTCTCATGGACAATCTTCCATTAAGTCCATTAAATATACAGTAACTACGGGTTAAAATAGTTTCTATTTCAGCTTTCCTACAGTATATCAAGTCTGATAAATAAATTAGTACTTCCAAAGCATAGCTGACCGGCTAAATCTGTACGGGTGGTGCACATACAGTTGAGTTAAAGTTTCCTTGTGATCTCATCTGTATTATTAAACCAGAGACAATAGTTTCCAGCCTGCGGAAATATTTCCTTTAGCAAACGAACAGCTTGAAACTTTAATTCATTAGTATCTTAGCCATGGTTGCACTTTCTGCAGTTTAACGGTCATTTTAGCAACAATGTTTATTGGTTAGGTAACAGTTACTGTGTAGCATCTCCTATAAAGCCCCTTTCACATCTCCAATGCCCGGTCCCATAATTCACTCTACACTGAGGTAACTCCTATGCACTGAATAAGGTCCAGGACTAAATAGTCACTCACTGACAGCTGCGCTTACTGTATCCTCACTAAATCCCAGTCTTCAGGGGTATTTCAATCCCAGCTGAACCCTGCACTTCATGGGTAAACAGTTCTCCAGCTGCAAGAGTATACTTTATATTCACACACTTTTCATACACAGGGCCGGTTCAAGGGCGCAGAGCGCCCCGGGCAGGAAAGGGGCGTGGCCTAATAAGGGGGCGTGGTGAGTCACGCCCCCTGTACATTGAAAGCGCCGCTTGAATGCTGAGCGGTGCGCGATGACGTCATCGCGCACCGCACAGCAAAAGGTCCTCTCCACGAAGAGAAACTAGACGCTATGCGTCTAGTTCCCTTCGTGGAGAGGACCTTTGCTGTGCGGTGCGCGATGACGTCATCGCGCACCGCTCAGCAGTTACTCTCCACGAAGGGAAACTAGACGCATAGCGTCTAGTTCCCTTCACAGGAGGCGCCGAGGACGGGGACGGCAGCGGGCAGCGGAGGCGGACGGGGGACACAGCGGGCAGCAGTGGCGGATCTTGCCACGGTGCGGCGCCCTCCGGATGGCGCCAGCGCCCTCCGGAAGGCGGCGCCCCGGGCAAAAGTCCTGCTTGCCCGTGGCAAGAACCGCCACTGTTCATACACTATTGCCGCAAAGTAGGTTGAGGGCAAACTTATAGGCTGTGACTATCCTGCGCCTTATATTTTCTCTGTCACAGAGCTCAGTTTACAATATTTTTTAACAGGGTCGGACTGGCCCACAGGGGAAACCACCGGTGGGCCCCACTCCTTCCTCTAGGGATCAGGTTCCAGACTGTGCACTTGTATTATACATGGTAGATATGTTGCATTACACTGCACAAGACTATTGTGTATTTCAAGCCTTTGTGGAGGCAGGCCACACCCCCTTTGTAGACTGACCACACCCCTGAGTATGGGCCCCTATCACTGCATTCCCACGGTGGGCCCTTCATACCCTAGTCCGACACTGTTCTTGAGTACAACACTGGGAGCATGACTGTCACTGGAGAGAGACCCCAGACCTAATATAAAGGGTCTGTTAAGTTCACTTTAATTGGGTGGCTCTTAGCACTAACTAGAGTAATTATTCCTCTCCCCTGAGTTTGTCCTGCTTGCTTGCAGTCTCCGTGGCCATTTTACTCAGCTGCTGGGAGGAGTTATGAGTCTCACCGCCCGCCTGATAGGGGAGTCCGCCTCCCGGTCCACCTCTTTTAGTAAAGTACTGCCTTTGGCAATGCCTGCATGGACACGCTGGAGACTAGGTGCACCACCGGAGACCCCCGCTGCCAATTTCAGTACACTCAGCCTCCTGTCTAGCACCGCAAGTCCCCGGAGACCAGGGGACACCTTGCAGCCCATCTCCGCTCTTCTTCTCCATAGTCCAACTGCCACTAACGGTCAGTGCAGCCCCTTTTATCTTCTTCTCTCCCATAAGCCTCCACTGCTGCCAGGGACCTCAAGGTGTTGACACCGCCCACTGTCACCAATATAAATGGAGCATGCAGCACAGGACACTTTATACATTATTACTTTAAATAAATACACATGAGCTGATGGTAGTGGGGTGCCACAAATATTAGCTGGTCATGTGGTCAATGGCTGGTCATGTGACCAGCAGTGCTTGGCGATATTTACCCATCTACTGAATAGATTTCGCATGTCTAAGTCATGGTGGACAACAGGGACAATTGCAGTCATAGTATACATTTACCCTGCTCCAATAGAAGGATGACTGAAAGGATGGCATGTAACCGGCAGCGGCGAGAGTTCGGGTATGTAGCCTTGAGATTTAAAGCAGCATTTTTTCTAAGTCAAGACCCGGTTGGCTTTGACTTTAAAAATCATTACTGCTTTAAATTTAGAAGCTACACTGAGGAGCTCTCGCAGGTGTCCGCCACTTGCACGTTTTAGGTTTAGGGCTATGTCTTCTTCAGCTAGTCACTGTCATTAATACCCCTGCTTTACACTCCCTTATGCATTTGGTCTCCTGACTTCTTAGCCCCGTCTCATTAACAGTCAAAAACTTCTCTACTGTCTGAGGGCCTTCTTCAGGTTGTTAGCAAACCAAAAAAAGTTAGCAATTGGGCAACACCATGTGCACTTCAGGTGGGGCAGATGTAATATGTGCAGAGAGAGTTGGATTTGGGTGGGGGGTGTTCAAACTGAGATCTAAATTGCAGTGTAAAAATAAAGCAGCCAGTATTTACCCTGCACAGAAACAATATTGTCACGATCCGGGTATCTGGACGCCATTACTTGCCTTTCAGATGCCTTCTGAGGCTGGCTCAGCGTTCCAGGGCTGGATCTCATCTGTGTTCCTGATGTCCACACTATGCATGTCCCTCCTGTCACTCTGAGACGCTGTCACAGCGGCGCCATGTTTGAATCTAGCATGGCGTCTCCCGTCCTCCGCCGCCGCTCCTGTGTTACAGTATGCAGGTTGTCAGAGTGGTGCCCCATGCCTGCCGCGGCCTCCAATGTCATCCATGTGTCTCAGGGTGCAGTTGTCAGTTTGGCGTCTCCTGTCCTCCGCGGCTGGCGCCGCCATTACTGTTATGATTCCACATGGTTTTCCAAACCAGCTTTCCCTCCAAGTACTAACATGGGCGCAGCCATGTTTGCCTTAGTCACATGTCCAGTCTCCACCAATCTGCTACACAGTGAACCTGCATGATTGGCCAGCCAATGCCTGCCCTGCAGCAGGTATAAGTATCCTGTGCCTGAACCAGGAAATGTTCAGTGCTTTGAATGTCAAACCTTGTTCCAGTGTCTCTTCCCTGTGGTTGTTTTTCCAGGTTCCAGCTCCTGTCTCCAGCAGCTACTACGAGACCCGCACCAGCCTTCCATCTTGCGGTGCAGCCTGACTCTGCAGCCCTCCGTGGCTATTCCAGCTTCCAGCTACTATCATCTGCTTCCAGCGGTCAGCTTTCAGCAGTATTCACTTTCTTCAAAGTACCGGTGTTACTCCAGCGGATCCCTACTTACCAGCAGTATCCACTACCACCGGTAACCTCTACACTACTCTCCTGTTTCCACGCTCCCTAGCATCTTACAGTATCCACTCCGTGTCTTCATCACCTGTCTGGTTCCATCCAGCATCCACTCCGTGTCTTCATCACCTGTCTGGTTCCATCCAGCATCCACTCCGTGTCTTCATCACCTGTCTGGTTCCATCCAGCATCCACTCCGTGTCTTCATCACCTGGCTGATTCCATTCAGCATCCACTCTGTGTCTCTACCACCTGGCTGGTTCCATCCAGTATCTACAACAGTCTGTTCAAGTTACCAACTACATCTATACCTCCACTGGCGTGTTCCTCGGCTATCTTCACTACTACAGCCAGGCCTGGTAAGGTTAATCCATCAAGGGACTTTAACATCTATTCCTTAACCTACCAGTGCTCTGTGATACCTTCCATGGTTACAAGTGATCCAGGAACTGTGTTATATGCCACTTGCTTTTATCAACTGTGAATACTGTTGTTATACACGGAGTCTGTTAATAAAACCTTTTATTGACTTTTAACCTGGTTGTCATGGTCACACCTTCGGGTAACCTTTTACACTTACATGTCCAGGGGTCTGATTAAACCCTCCTGGTTTAATTTCATTCCAGCCCCTACAACTGAGGCTTCCTCCTGTCAGCCAAAACCCTCAGTTGTGACAAATATAACCCACCCAAATCTAACTCTCTCTGTACATGTTATATCTGCCCCCCCCCTCCCCTTGCAGTGCACATGGATTTGTCCAGTAGTTAACTTTTTTGGTTTGCAAACAAACCTGAATGAACCCCCTAATTCCTAACATGACAAAAATAGGACCATTTGCATCTAACAACCGTATTCTCTCTCTCTCTTACTTTTTCTCCTCTCTCTCTCTTTATCCGTCTCTTCTCTCTCACTCTCCCCTCTTCTTCTTCTTCTTCTTCTCTCTTTATTCCTGTCTCTTTTCTCTCCCCTCTCCTCTCTCTTTTCTCTCTCCTCTTTCTTTATCTCTGTCTCTCTCCCTCTTTCTCTCTCTTCCTCTCTCTCTCTCCCTCTTTCTCTCTTCCTCTCTCTCTCTCTCTCTATCTCTATCTCTCCTCTCTCTCTTCTCTCCCTCTCCTTTCTCTCTGTCTCTCTCTCTCCCTCACGCTCCCTCTCGCCCCTGAGCCTCTCTCTCTCTCTCTTCTTCTCTCTCTCTCTCTGTCTCTCCACCCCCCACTCCCCTCCTCTCTCTCTATGCTCCATCTACAGGGAAACATATTATATGTGATCACTCAACCAAGGTTCCCAGCAAACAATGATTTAATCTGCAAATATAATAAAGGCTTTTAATAACACGGCATTTAATGGCCACACCAGCCAATCAGGAATAGCATTTTATCTGTGTTAAGCAAGTTAGGCCATAAAATAAAGTGTCTGAGGTGGCACGTTTAGTGCAATTGTTATACCCGCAATAATAGTAAATCACCATTATTGTCTGGAAGCATCTATTACTTTACACTGGAGCTCTGCTTAGCTAAGTGTAGTCACTAACCAGCAGAGGAACATGCCTGATACAATCAGAACCATAAATGGGTAACAATGCACCATGGACCGCCTCCCCCACAGCTAATGTGACATCATGAGGTCACGAAGAGGGGGCTAGGTCACTGCAGACACCCGGAAGCTAAGCTAGGAGTGACTATCGGTGTGTCCACCATTAATAGTTACCATCGATGATGGACTGACAAACTATGACAAACAATGCAATGGGTAACCATTGATGGTTTCACCAACCTATGGTTAGTTCCTGTGCTTTCACTGACTGGCCTGTGGGCCAATCAGAACCTGGAGGTAGGGCTTTGCTGCTGTTGAGGGGCAGAGCTATGTTCTGTGTCCGGGCACCTTGTAGAAAATAAAGAGCCATCGGGTGGTTCTGTACCATCGATGGCGGGAAATCATCTGGTTCTGTGAGCATCTTTTGCTGCAAGCCAAAATACAGGTGCCAAAGAATAGCAACAGTGCTGCCCCTTCAGTCCAATACCCCGGGCAGCGGTTCCACTAGGACACCCCTATATACAGCCTGGCATTCAATTAATCTTACAGGGTGTTACCAATCATTTGTATGATTACTATCCTAACCACCTCCAATTCAATTAAATACAACTGAAGATAGCCAACCAAATGCCAACTGATGATAGCGTTAGCTACTGGAGCTGGACGATGAAGCACAATTGTACGTGGGCTGTGATGTGCACCGATGCTACGTTACATGTCGGATAAATGGGCAACTTATTGTTTTTGGAGGAGAAATATTCTTAGGTAGGATCACTATGTGCCTCATGCCTCAGTGATGTCACCAGCGGCTACCTCGGCTGTGGGTGCCAGGTGCGCTTTAATGGTAAACACGTAGATCTGACTGATCTGATTTGGGTTATGTGCCTGGACGCTGCAGCATGTGTGAACATGCAGCGTAGCAAACAGTTGATGCCAATTAAAATGTGAGATTTCCAAAGTGCAATTAAATTAATTAACAATGTACATCCAAGGTTAGGTTCAGTTCATGCCTTTCCGATTGTTCCACAAACAAAACAAAAATAAGCTGGTTCAGTGGTACGTTTTCAATAATATTCTGCACCCGTCATTCGCCGTACCGAGGTCACACCAGAGGTGTAGCCATGGCACCCGGAGCAAACTCACCCCCCTCCCCATATATAATCAAACACATACCCATATACACATTGCACCAGGTAGCCCCATATACACATTGCGGCAGTTAGCCCCATATACACATTGCGGCAGTTAGCCCCATATACACATTGCACTAGGTAGCCCCATATACACATTGCGCCAGGTAGCCCCATATACACATTGCACCAGGTAGCCCCATATACACATTGCACTAGGTAGCCCCATATACACATTGCGCCAGGTAGAGCCATATACACATTGTGCAAGGTAGCCCCACATAAACATTGCGGCAGGTAGCCCCACAGACACATTGCGACAGGTAACCCCACATACACATTGCGACAGGTAGTAGTCCCACATACACATTGCGGCAGGTAGCCCCACATACACATTGCGGCAGGTAGTCCCATATACACATTGCGGCAGGTAGCCCGACATATACATTGCGACAGGTAGACCCATATACACATTGCGCCAGGTAGCCCTTACCTACACATTTTGCTAGGTAGCCAGGAAAGAGTGAGAGTGTGTGTGTCTCACACTCCCTGCAGCTCAGGGACTCTCCGCTCTAGGCAGCTCCAAGACTCTCCGCTCCCCGCAGCCCTGGGACCCGCTGCTTCGCACCTCTACTCCCCGCAGCACCGGGACCTGCTTCTCCACTCCCTGTAGTGCCGGGACCTGCCGCTCTGCTCCTCCACTCCCTTTAGCTCTGGGATGTACCACCGCCCTCTGTCTGTTTTGGCGCCTGGAGCTTGCACTCCACCAGAACCACCTTCCCTACGCCCCTGGATCACACTACCTTCCTTCTACGTGCCAAACTCCCCCCCCCCCTCCCCTCTAACCCTCCAGCACCTTAATTGTCTATTTGTGTTTTCTTATTAATTTTTATTTGTTTTACATTTAATTACTACTGATGGGGGTGAGTGCACTTTATAGCAGAACTGTTTGTTCCTCTGATGCAGTTCAAATCACAGACTTCCCAATTGTCCCGATTTTTGTGGGACAGTCCCTTTTTTTGGGGACTGCCCCGCTGTCCCACCCGTGGGCCGCAGTGTCCTGTCAGTGTTAGCAGAGCAGTGGTTAATAGACGCTGTGCGCATGCGCACAGCGTCTATTCACGGGTGACAGAGGGAGAGGGGGCATGCCAGCAGCTCACAGAGCTCTGGGCATCCCCCCATAGTGACGGTAAAAGGAGGCGTGACTTGCGATCGCGGCTCTGCTGTGAGGCCACGCCCCCTTTTCGGGCACACGCTTCATGTGCGACAGGGTCCCTCTTTACAATTTTAGGAAGTTGGGAGGTATGAAATCAACATGTTTATCAATAACACTGTGCAGGCTGATGTTTGACTATCTAGGGGCAGATGTACTAAACCTTGGAGCGAGATAAAGTAGAGATATAAAGTACCAACCAATCAGCTCCTACTTGTCATTTTTAAAACAGCCGGTAGCATGGCAGTTAGGAGCTGATTGGCTGGTACTTCATCTCTCTCCACTTTATCTCTCTCCCGGGCTTAGTACATCTGCCCCCTAAATCTGGTTAGTAGTGGAAGTTTTCTGACTTATATTTAAATGTTTCTTTACATTAACATATGTGATGTGTAGTAAAATATATCTTTGCCTGGAGCCTTATGGGCCCCACACACTTGCAGATCTCACTGAAAGATATGAACGATCTCATTCATTAATGAACGAGATATCGTTCATATCTTTCAGTGTGGAGGTACCAACGTTCACCGTTGGTGCCGACCTCGTTCATACCTGCAAGCAGAGCCGGCCATAGGCATAGGCAAACTAGGCAATTGCCTAGGGCATTTGATATGCCTAGGGGCATCAGCAGCTTCTGCTGATTAAAATGATATGCAACATGCCTATATTCTGTGTGTAACATTTCATATGCAGATACAGCCACAGTCTCACACAGTATATAGGCATGCTGCATATCATTTTAATCAGCAGAAGCTGCTTGTGCATCCTAGCCACATAGCAATGCAAATAAGATGCATTTTCATTAAAAAAAAGGAGCCGACATTAGCATTGAGGCAAGATTTATGAGGACACATCTGTATCCAAGCAGAGGCAGAGGTCACAGTGTTAGTGGCAGTGTGAGTGCTGTGTGCACGTGAGTGGGTTGGTTGTGCAGTAGTGTTCAGAATATGAGTTAGGAGCATTATGTGTGTCATGTAAAAATGCATTAATAATGTGCTGCATATGTGTAAAGGACATTACAGTATGTGTAAAAGGGCATTAATAAAGTTGTCATAATGTGTAAGGTGTACTATGTTTATAAGGACATTAATAATGTGTCTCATATGTGTAAGGGGCATTACTCTGTGACATTATGTGTACAAGGTACTCTACTATGTGGCGTTGCATATAGAAAGGGCACTACTGTCAGGGCCGTCTTTTCATATGGGCTCAATGGGCTCTTGCCCAAGGGCCCCAGGATTAAAAGGGCCCTAGGCTAATAGCTGAGGGTCCCCTCTTTCCAGGGGTACCAGATTTTTTTAAATCGACCCTGGGGAACCGGAGATATCCGACTTCAAAGCAGTGGTCCCCATCCAATGTTAATTGTTCTTCCCAGCCAGATATCTCGGGTTCTGTCTGACTTAGAGTTTTTCTGAGGGTATACTCCAAAAGCTGGAACTCTCCCCTTTCAGTGGACACTATGCCCAGAACCAGAGTTATCAGCCTTCAAGCAGCTGGTCCCTGCTCCAGCTCCACACGCTTAATATGCAGTTTTATATTTTTGCTGGTGGATTGCTCTAGCTCCTGAAGTCTGATCCCCAAGTCCCCAGTATCTCCTGAAAGGTGGGACTCTCTAGTTTTTTTTATCCCATTAAAGCTAAGAAATCTATTTCCAGGAACTGAGATATCTGCAGTAAAGCAAGCTGCCCTGACCCCCAGAAAATGATGAATATTAAGCCCACTCCAATATCCACCCCTCCCCTGTATATTAAACACCCCCTACCACCCTGGAAGTCATGTACCAGGGCCCCTTAATTCAGCACAATGTCCCCTTCTACAGTTTAGTGTTCTCCTTCTCCTCCCATTTGTGCAGTAAAGGAGTAATTAGCAGAAATTATTTCTCCATGTCCTACATGCTGAGCGGAATATAGAACTCCCTACCCCCCGCGGGACATCAAAGCTGCCGCTGATAGCACTCCCCACCCCTACCGCTGATGGGTGGGTAGGGGCCCCAATGCATTGCTGTGCCCAGGGGCCTACACTGGTGTTAAGATGGCTCTGACTACTGTGTTGGCTAATGTGAATAAAGAGCAATAGGGTGTGGTGGTGTAATGTGAATAAGGAGCAATTCAGTGTGATTTAATGTGAATAAGGGGGTCTACTGTGAGGAGTAACGTTTATAAGGTAAAGTGATACTACTGTGGGATGTAATGTGAATTATGGACACTATCGCATGATAAAATGTGAATAAAGTTTCAGTACTGTGTGGCGTAATTGGAATTGGGGGTACTATTGTGTGTCATGCCCCTTGTCAGCAAAAACACACCCCTTTTTGGGCTGAGCGCCAAATGTGCGAACTGCTCCTATTTAAAATATAGGGGGTACAAACACCAAAATAAGGACTGCTATGGGTGAGGGTGATAGTGCTGGGAAAGAGGTGCAAGGTCAGAGGTGGAACTAGCGGTGGTGCTAGGGGGCATCAGTCAAAATCTTGCCTAGGGCATCATATTGGTTAGGGCCGGCTCTGCCTGCAAGCCAATATGGTCAATATCGTCCATGTTAGCATGCAGGGCTATGGGTCCGGGTGACGCGGGGACTGAAAAAACTTCATTCCCCCCGTCACCACCTGCCCCCGCTGCCGGGTCGTCCGATGGCCATAACGGCCGTCGGGCAGCTCGGCAGCCAGTCACATACTGTGTAGGGCCCATTAGACTCACAGTTTTCTCCACTTGTTTTATTTTCAATTATTATTATTATTATTATTAATTTTTTATGTACTTTTTTATTACTTTCTAGATCACTTGCTATCGCTGGTCTAAGGGGGGTATTCAATTAGGGCTGATTTTTCTCCTAGGTGAAAAAACTGCACTTTTCGCATTTTTTAGGGCAAATGGGGATTCGCCCTATACAATAGCAGAGCCGTTTTTCACCTAGGCGAAAAATTCAGCAGGAGCAAAAAACATGTGGGTCGGCGAAGCCACGTGTTTTTGCACCTGTGCCGGTGAAAGCGCGGGCCGTTTTTGCCAATTTTGAGGCATTTTTCACCAATGCCTTTTTGCTAAAACATAAGAAGAGAGTACATGGTCTGGGCACCTTGATTGATAAAAATATAGAGTAAATACTCCTAGAGCATCAGGATAATGTACCAGATTAATAACAGCAATGCACCCTAGATAATACACCATAGTTCTGTGCAGTGTAAGGTAACATACGCATAATGTATAATTCAGGTGTAGAGCCTGGAAACTGATCCCTAAAGGAGGAGGTGGGCCCCCATTGCTGGAGATATTCACCAATCAGAATGCAGTATTCTCTACCTGCCTCCCAGGCTGCAGTCAGACAGTGAATGGCTGTCTGCATGCTGATTGGTGGATGACTGGAGCTATCCACCAATCAGAGTGCTGATAGCCATTCACTGTATAACCAAAAAGTTTATTTGAGTATCCTGCACCAGTAACAAAAATAGATATTTGCATAAGTAACCAATCAATTGAAGTTATTTTGTAGGCTTCTCACCTAGATAAATAGAATGATTGGAGGTGCCCCTGGGATTTAAATACAAACGGGTCTATTTACTAAGATTTGGATGGAGATAAAGTAGACAGAGATAAAATACCAGCCAATCAGCTTCTAACTGTAATTTTTCAAACCCGGCCTATGATATGGCAGTAAGGAGCTGATTGGCTGGTACTTTATCTCCATCCAAGGCTTAGTAAATAGACCCCAAAGTACTTTAAAACAAATTCCCTTGCCAAAGGGCCATAGAAAGAGCAGTAGACCCCTTTGTGGGGCATTCTTTCTGTTATTAATTAGCTGTGTGATATCTTGTCAATATAAAACATAACTTTCATTTCTTTCCTGTACAAAATAAGAGAGACGGGACTAATTTGTTATATTTATCATTTATGACATAGTCGCCTTCTAAAAATGCCATAAATGAATTTTGAAAGGACAGAGGAGTCCTCCATGATGACAGTATTACAGCAGCATAACCGTGTAAGCGGACAGCATCATTGTGCATTAAACGTAATTAGAAACATAACAGCCACATTCATGGTGACACAACTGCGCATCGTGTTACCGGGTTCAGTATTTAAGAACAAAGGATGAAAGAGACAGTGAGCAGCAGACACACAATACAAAACACGTTCAGAGCCCCCTCAGGGCAGGGGTGTGGTTTGTTAGGTCGACAGTAACTAGGTCGACACCTGAAATGGAAAATGTCGACATGACAAAAGGTCGACATGAGTTTTTAAAGGTTTTTTTTTGGTGTCGCTTTCTTCGTTAAGTGACCGGGAGCCCCATTAAGTGCACCGTGTCCCCTGCTTCCGGCAAGGTACGTCGGTCTGCTACCGCTGTGCTCGGCACAGGTTACTATTCCTAATTGTAGTCCATGTGGATCGTAAAGTATGAGAACATTAAAAAAAAAAGTTTTAAAAAAAAGCATGTCGACCTTTTCATGTGTCGACCTTTGCCGTGTCGACCAGTGACCACGTCAACCTAAAGGCCATGTTGATCTAATGCATGTCGACCAATAGTGGTCGACCTAATGAGTGTCGACCTAAGTGCTGTCTACAGAGCCGGCCCTACCTAATATGATGCCCTAGGCATGATTTTGGCTGGTGTCACCTAGCACCGTCGCTAGTTCCGCCTCTGACCCAGCACCCCTTTCCCAGCAAGATCACCCCTCACCCATAGTAGTCCTTGTTTTTGTGTTCCTACCCCCTACAGTATATTTTAAATAGGAACAGTGCGCACATTTGGTGCACAGGACTTTTTTGATGAAAATGCATCTTATTTGCAATACTATGTGGCTAGATTGCACAGGCAGTTCTGCTGATTAAAATTATATGTGGCATGCCTATATTCTGTGTGCAACTGTGGCCGTATCTGCAAACAACATGCTACACATAGTGATTTCCACTGTAACATAGCATTTCATATGCAGATACAGCCGCAGTCACACACAAAAAATAGGCATGCCACATATCATTTTAATCAGCAGAACCTGCTTGTGTGATAATACGTTGTAACAGTTGTGTGATAATACGTTGTAACAGTTGTGTGATAATACGTTGTAACAGTTGTGTGATAATACGTTGTAACAGTTGTGTGATAATACGTTGTAACAGTTGTGTGATAATACGTTGTAGCAGTTGTGTGATAATACGTTGTAACAGTTGTGTGATAATACGTTGTAACAGTTGTGTGATAATACGTTGTAACACGTGTGTGATAATACGTTGTAACAGTTGTGTGATAATACGGTGTAACAGTTGTGTGATAATACGTTGTAACAGTTGTGTGATAATACGTTGTAACAGTTGTGTGATAATACGTTGTAACAGTTGTGTGATAATGCTTTGTAACAGTTGTGTGATAATGCTTTGTAACAGTTGTGTGATAATACGTTGTAACAGTTGTGTGATAATACGGTGTAACAGTTGTGTGATAATACGTCGTAACAGTTGTGTGATAATACGTTGTAACAGTTGTGTGATAATACGTTGTAGCAGTTGTGTGATAATACGTTGTAACAGTTGTGTGATAATAAATACGTTGTAGCAGTTGTGTGATAATACGTTGTAACAGTTGTGTGATAATACATTGTAACAGTTGTGTGATAATACGTTGTAACAGTTGTGTGATAATACGTTGTAACAGTTGTGTGATAATACGTTGTAGAAGTTGTGTGATAATACGTTGTAGCAGTTGTGTGATAATACGTTGTAGCAGTTGTGTGATAATACATTGTAGCAGTTGTGTGATAATCGTTGTAACAGTTGTGTGATAATACGTTGTAACAGTTGTGTGATAATACGTTGTAACAGTTGTGTGATAATACGTTGTAACAGTTGTGTGATAATACGTTGTAACAGTTGTGTGATAATACGTTGTAACAGTTGTGTGATAATACGTTGTAACACGTGTGTGATAATACGTTGTAACAGTTGTGTGATAATACGTTGTAACAGTTGTGTGATAATACGTTGTAACAGTTGTGTGATAATACATTGTAGCAGTTGTGTGATAATACGGTGTAACAGTTGTGTGATAATACGTTGTAGCAGTTGTGTGATAATACTTTGTAGCAGTTGTGTGATAATACGTTGTAACAGTTGTGTGATAATACGTTGTAGCAGTTGTGTGATAATACGTTGTAACAGTTGTGTGATATTACGTTGTAGCAGTTGTGTGATAATACGTTGTAACAGTTGTGTGATAATACGTTGTAACAGTTGTGTGATAATACGTTGTAGCAGTTGTGTGATAATACGTTGTAACAGTTGTGTGATAATACGTTGTAGCAGTTGTGTGATAATACGTTGTAACAGTTGTGTGATAATACGTTGTAGCAGTTGTGTGATAATACGTTGTAACAGTTGTGTGATAATACGTTGTAACAGTTGTGTGATAATACGTTGTAGCAGTTGTGTGATAATACGTTGTAACAGTTGTGTGATAATACGTTGTAGCAGTTGTGTGATAACACGTTGTAGCAGTTGTGTGATAATACGTTGTAACAGTTGTGTGATAATACGTTGTAACAGTTGTGTGATAATACGTTGTAACACGTGTGTGATAATACGTTGTAACAGTTGTGTGATTATACGTTGTAACAGTTGTGTGATAATACGTTGTAACAGTTGTGTGATAATACGTTGTAACAGTTGTGTGATAATACGGTGTAACAGTTGTGTGATAATACGTTGTAACACGTGTGTGATAATACGTTGTAACAGTTGTGTGATTATACGTTGTAACAGTTGTGTGATAATACGTTGTAACAGTTGTGTGATAATACGGTGTAACAGTTGTGTGATAATACGGTGTAACAGTTGTGTGATAATACGTTGTAACACGTGTGTGATAATACGTTGTAACAGTTGTGTGATTATACGTTGTAACAGTTGTGTGATAATACGTTGTAACAGTTGTGTGATAATACGTTGTAGCAGTTGTGTGATAATACGTTGTAGCAGTTGTGTGATAATACGTTGTAGCAGTTGTGTGATAATACTTTGTAGCAGTTGTGTGATAATACGTTGTAACAGTTGTGTGATAATACGTTGTATTAGAAGCGCCCCCACAGGGAGCTATAGATGTAATCCAGGGAGAACCACATTAAAAAGACTCTATTCTGACGTCAAAAATTGAAGCCGAGTGTCATACGTACCGCAATCCACGTCAGCATATATATTGTGATTCAGCAGCTTGTATTGTATGACGTGCCTGTTGGTACATAGTGTTTGCGTGTGATCACATTTATAGACATTTTTCCTGACATTCAGATGTAAATGATAAAGGACGGTATTGGTACAGACCAACCCCCTCTGCTGTCCAGTGTCTCTAGTGAGCGGACACTGGATGAGAGGGGGGAAGTCTCAGTGCTGATTGAAGAAACAGGGCAGGTGCTATGACGGCTGAGCGGTGTTAGGTGTTAGATGAACCCTGACACCGTGCGGCATTTGCAGGGATCAAATTCGCCTCCGGACAGCACCGGAACGGAGGTGCCTTACTGGAGAGAGATCTATAACATGAATAAAAGGGGTGAATAGATAACTGTCTGCTGATCGCGGACTCTCCCTGCAGCGGAACGCCACTGCGCAGTGTGCTGGCTTCACAACGAACGTTTCACCACAGGTGGCTTGTTCACCTGCAGCCATTCACTGTATGGAAGCATGTGGACAAATGGCGGTGTGCATGTTATTTATTTTTTATTGTTTCCCGTGAATGGGTGGAAACTGCACATAGGCCCCCTCCTCTCTTATAGCGCTCTGACCTCACAGTCACCTTCCTGCGCAACGTCTGCTCACTCTACGGGTAAATGTATCAAAGCTTGGAGAGAGGTAAAGTAGAGAGCCGTAAAGGGGTCTATGTACTAAGCCTTGGAGAGAGATAAAGTGTACGGCGATAAAGCGCCAGCCAATCAGCTCCCAATTGTCATTTTTCAAACACCGCATGCAACATGATAGTTGTGATCTGATTGGCTGGTACTTTATCTCCGTCCACTTTATCTCTCTCCAGGCTTAATACGTAGATCCCTTTATCTCTCTCAACTTTATCTCTCTCAAAGGCTTGATACATCTCCCCCAAGCCCCCTACACAGAATATTGTTATTATAATGATTACATCAGTTTATATTGTGTAGAATACAGGAAATCATCTTGGATATGCCCTAAAATGAGAACGCCCGCATTTCGCACCAGCTGAGATTTGCAGGAATCTGAAAGTTGCGCTTATTTGCCTTCCACTCAGGATCCAGGCCAGAGTAAGCGAGTGCCAAGTTTGATACATGCGGACCGTGCGTCACTACACAGAAAGCTGCAATATTACAGCAAATCAGGGGCACGTGTGTGTGGACATGGGGGAATAATTCAGACCCAGCCGCTTTAGCGGCCCGCAGCGCAGTTTGCAGACGGCGGCAAACTGCGCATGCACAGCGACCGCACAGCTGCTGTGCGCCAACACACATTGCGGTTGCATCCCAAATGGATGCAACTGCAATGTGATTGACAGTGGCAGGTGTTTACGGGGCGGCGATGCAGCGTTGGGGGTGCAGGGCGAACGGGGGCGGGCCTGGGCTGTTTTCTGGACGTCTGTGTGATGTCACACGCAGCCACTCCAAACAAAAAAATGTCTGCCGCCACCTGACAGCACTGCCAGGGGTCAGCCTTAGTTCCGATGCGTCCGCAATTAGATTAAGGTCGCATCGGGAGGTGGCCTCACACACACTGGGTGGCCTTGTTTGGGGCTGGGTGGCCCCCAGCATGTGCAGAGATGAACGCAGATCTAGGTGCGTATGCAGCGATCTGCGTTCGTCTCTGAATAACCCCCATGGAGCGACAATGCTTACCGAGGAGGAGGAGGTAAAATGTCCTTACTTCAGGGATCCGAGACGCGTTCGCTGACTAAGCTGCAGCATAAAATACTCTTTACCTCACACAACAATGCTACAGCAGGAGCGTTTCCATGAACCTTGTCTTTCCAAGTGGTAATGATTTTGTTTGCGGTCGCCGCAGGCAACGCTTATCAGTAAGCCTGTGTGTTGGGTTCATGCGCTTACATCTTCTATTGGGGTCCCTCCAGAACTCATGTGAGACAAGTGAGAAGTTGGTCAATAAAAGATACAAACAAACAAATAAACAATCCTTTCCCCCAATCACACCAACACTGAGCAGACATTAGGGGGTAACCAATTAGCCACGATAACCCATTTTCTCTAACGTCCTAGTGGATGCTGGGGACTCCGTAAGGACCATGGGGAATAGACGGGCTCCGCAGGAGACATGGGCACTTTAAGAAAGAATTTAGATTCTGGTGTGCTCTGGCTCCTCCCTCTATGTCCCTCCTCCAGACCTCAGTTTGAATCTGTGCCCGGACGAGCTGGGTGCTGTTCAGTGAGCTCTCCTGAGCTTGCTGTGAGAAAGTATTTTGTTAGGTTTTTTATTTTCAGGGAGCTCTGCTGGCAACAGACTCCCTGCATCGTGGTACTGATGGGAGAGAAGCAGCCCTACTCTCTGAAGATAGGTCCTGCTTCTTAGGCTACTGGACACCATTAGCTCCAGAGGGATCGTACACAGGATCTCACCCTTTGTCGTCCGATCCCGGAGCCGCGCCGCCGTCCCCCTCGCAGAGCCGGAAGACAGAAGCCGGGTGAAAGAAGCAAGAAGACTTCGAAATCGGCGGCAGAAGACTCCAGTCTTCAAACTGAGGTAGCGCACAGCACTGCAGCTGTGCGCCATTGCTCCCACACTACACCCACATACTCCGGTCACTGTAGGGTGCAGGGCGCAGGGGGGTGCGCCCTGGGCAGCAATTAGGACCTCTTGGCAAAAGTGGGCATATATACAGTTGGGCACTGTATATATGCATGAGCCTCCGCCATTATATTATACAGAAACGCGGGACAGAAGCCCGCCGCTGAGGGGGCGGGGCTTCTTCCTCAGCACTCACCAGCGCCATTTTTTCTCCACAGCTCCGCTGAGAGGAAGCTCCCCAGGCTCTCCCCTGCAGATACACGGTAGAAGAGGGTAAAAAGAGAGGGGGGGCACATAATTAGGCGCAAAAATCAATATAAACAGCAGCTACTGGGTTAACATTAAGTTACTGTGTTAATCCTGGGTTAATAGCGCTGGGGTGTGTGCTGGCATACTCTCTCTCTGTCTCTCCAAAGGGCCTTGTGGGGGAATTGTCTTCAGATGAGCATTCCCTGAGTGTGTGGTGTGTCGGTACGTGTGTGTCGACATGTCTGAGGTAAAAGGCTCCCCTAAGGAGGTGATGGAGCAAATATGTGTGTGAGAGGGTGTCTCCGTCGACAACGCCGACACCTGTTTGGATATGTGTAATTAAGTGCTAAGGTAAATTTATTGTACAAAAGATTAGAGAACAGACAGGGAATCTACCCATGTCTGTCCCTATGTCACAGAGACCTTCAGAGTCTCTCAATGATCACTATCCAAAATAATAGACACTGATATCGACACGGAGTCTGACTCCAGTGTCGACTACGATAATGCAAAGTTACAGCCAAAATGGCAGAAAAGTATTCAATATATGATTATTGTAATAAAAGATGATTTGCATATCACTGATGACTCATCTGTCCCTGACACAAGGGTACACATGTTTAAGGGGAAGAAAGCTGAGGTAAATTTCCCTCCTCTCATGAGGAAACAGAGCGGGAATCTCCAGACAAGAGACTGCAGTTTCCCACAAAGAATTCTCAGGGAGTATCCTTTCCCCACTAGGGCCAGGATACGATGGGAATCTTCCCCTAGGGTGTCACGTTTGCCCAAAAGGTAGCCCTGACGTAACAGCTATTCTCAGGGATCCTGCAGATAGCGTGCACATTCTGGTACACTACTCAGAGCGGCGATTGTGTCGGCATGGGTTTATAGCGCTGTGGCAGCATGGACAGGTACCTTATCAGCAGAGATTGAGACCCTAGAATGTATATATAGAGATATATATATTAAAGATGCTGTCTTAAGAGATATATATATATATAAAACATGCCCAAAGAGACATGAGTCTACTGGGCCCTAGAGTCAAAGCTATGTCGATTTCTGCTTGACGTGTCTTGTAGAATATGCAATGGACAGATGATGCCGACTTAAGAGGCATATGCAAGGCTGAGGATTGTGTGGAGAAGGGTTCTCGGACCTGGTCTCCACAGCTATAGCTGGTAATTCTGATATTTTGCCTTATATTCCTGCACAGCCTAGGAAAGCACGACATTATCAAATGCAGCCTTTCGAACAAAGAAACAAGAAAGTCCGAGGTGCGTCCTTTCTTGCCAGAGGCGGGGGCAGAGGAAAGAAGCTGCACAACACAGCTAGTTCCCGGGAACAGAAGTCCTCCCCGGCCTCTACAAAATCCACCGCATGTCGCTGGGGCTCCACAGGCGGAGCTAGGCCCGGTGGGGGCACGCCTTCGTAAGTTCAGCCACAAGTGGGTTCACTCCCTGTTAGATCCCTGGGCAATAGATATTGTGTCTCAGGGATACAAGCTGGACTTTGTGGAGATGCCCCCTCACCGACGGCCCTGCCGGCTTTCCCCCACGAGAGGGAAACAGTGTTAACTGCAATTCACAAATTGTATCTTCAACAGGTGGTGGTCAAGGTTCCCCTCCCTCAACAAGGAGGGGGTTATTATTCAACCATGTTGTAGTCCCGAAACCAGACGGTTCGGTCAGACCCATATTGAATTTAAAATCCCTGAACATATACCTGAAAAGGTTCAAGTTCAAGATGGAATCGCTAAGAGCGGTCATTGCAAGCCTGAAAGGGGGAGATTTTATGGTGACTCTGGACATAAAGGATGCATACCTTCATGTCCCCATTTATCCACCTCATCAGGCGTACCTCAGAATTGTGGTATGGGATTGTCATTACCAATTTCAGACGTTGCCGTTTGGTCTCTCCACGGCCCCGAGAATATTCACCAAGGTAATGGCGGAAATGATGGTGCTCCTGCGGAAGCAAGGTGTCACTATTATCACGTACTGGGACGATCTCCTCATAAAAGCGAGATCAAGAGAGCAGTTGCTGAACAGCGTATCACTTTCTCTGGAAGTGTAACGGCAACACGGCTGGATTCTATATATTCCAAGTCGCAGTTGGTTCCTACAGCTCATCTGCCTCTCCTAGGCATGATCCTAGATACAGACCAGAAAAGAGTTTGTCTCCCGATAGAGAGAGCTCAGGAGCTCGTGACACTGGTCAGGAATCTATTAAAACCAAAACAGGTGTCAGTGCATCACTGCACTCGAGTCCTGGGAAGGATGGTGGCATCTTACGAGGCCATTCCCTTCGGCAGGTTCCATGCGAGGACCTTCCAATGGGACTTACTGGACAAGTGGTCCAGATCACATCTTCAGATGCATCGGTTAATCACCCGATCCCCCAGGGCCAGGGTGTCTCTCCTGTGGTGGCTGCAGAGTGCTCACCTTCTCGAAGGTCGCAGATTCGGCATTCAGGACTGGGTCCTGGTGACCACGGATGCAAGCCTCCGAGGGTGGGGGGCAGTCACACAGGGAGGAAATTTCCAAGGGCTGTGGTCAAGTCAGGAGACTTGCCTTCACATCAACATCCTGGAACTAAGGGCCATATACAACGCCCTACGTCAAGCGGAGTCCCTGCTTCGCGACCAACCGGTTCTGATTCAGTCAGACAACATCACCGCAGTGGCTCATGTAAACCGCCAAGGTGGCACAAGGAGCAGGGTGGCGATGGTAGAAGCCACCAGAATTCTTCGCTGGGCGAAGAATCACGTAAGCGCACTGTCAGCAGTGTTCATTCCGGGAGTGGACAACTGGGAAGCAGACTTCCTCAGCAGGCACGACCTCCACCCGGGAGAGTGGGGACTTCATCAAGAAGTCTTCACGCAGATTGCAAGTCGGTGGGAACTGCCACAGGTGGACGTGATGGCATCTCGCCTCAACAAAAAGCTGCAGAGATATTGTGCCAGGTCAAGAGACCCTCAGGCGATAGCTGTGGACGCAGTGGTGACACCGTGGGTGTTCCCGTTGGTCAATGTATTTCCTCCTCTTCCTCTCATACCCAAGGTGCAGAGAATCATAAGGAAAAGAGGAGTGAGAACAATACTCATTGTTCTGGATTGGCCAAGAAGGACTTGGTATCCAGATCTGTAAGAAATGCTCACAGAGGACCCGTGGCCTTTGCCTCTAGGACAGGACTTGTGCAACAGGGGGCCTGTCTGTTCCAAGACTTGCCGCGGCTGCGTTTAGACGGCATGGCGGTTGAACGCCGGGTCCTAGCAGAAAAAGGCATTCCGGATGAGGTCATTTCTATGCTAATAGAGGCTAGGAAGGATGTGACGTCTCAACATTATCACCGTATATGGCGAAAATATGTGGCTTGGTGTGATGCCAGGAATGCCCCTACGGAGGAATTCCAGCTGGGCCTTTTCCTTCACTTCCTACAGTCGGGAGTGACTTTGGGCCTTAAATTGGGTTCCATTGAGGTTCAGATTTCGGCCTTATCCATTTTCTTTCAAAAAGAACTGGCTTCTCTGCCTGAAGTTCAGACGTTTGTAAAGGGAGTGCTGCATATTCAGCCCCCTTTTGTGCCTCCAGTGGCACCTTGGGAGCTTAACGTGGTGTTGAGTTTCCTGAAATCACACTGGTTTGAACCACTCAAAACGGTGGAAGTAAAATATCTCACGTGGAAGGTGGTCATGCTATTAGCCTTGGCTTCGCCTAGGCGTGTGTCAGAATTGGCGGCTTTGTCACATAAAAGCCCTTATCTGGTTTTCCATGCGGATAGAACAGAATTGCGGACCCGCCCACAATTTCTGCCGAAAGTGGTTTCATCCTTTCTTATAAACCAACCTATTGTGGTGCCTGTGGCTACTACTGACTTGGAGGATTCCGAGTCACTGGATGTAGTCGGGGCTTTGAAGGTTTATGCAGCCAGAACGGCTAAGGTCAGGAAAACAGAATCTTTGTTTATCCTGTATGCTTCCAACAAGCTTGGGGCGCCTGCTTCAAAGCAAACTATTGCTCGCTGGATCTGTAACACGATTCAGCAGGCTCATTCTGCGGCTGGGCTGCCGCTGCCTAAATCAGTTAAGGCCCATTCCACAAGGAAGGTGGGCTCTTCTTGGGCGGCTGCCCGAGGGGTCTCGGCATTACAGCTTTGCTGAGCGGCTACTTGGTCGGGTTCAAACACCTTTGCATGTTCTACAAGTTTGATACCCTGGCTGAGGAGGACCTTGTGTTTGCTCATTCGGTGCTGCAGAGTCATCCGCACTCTCCCGCCCGTTTGGGAGCTTTGGTATAATCCCCATGGTCCTTACGGAGTCCCCAGCATCCACTAGGACGTTAGAGAAAATAAGATTTTACTTACCGGTAAATCTATTTCTCGTAGTCCGTAGTGGATGCTGGGCGCCCGTCCCAAGTGCGGACTTCTTCTGCAATACTTGTATATAGTTATTGCTTAAATAAGGGTTACGTTATGGTTGCATCAGGGTTGATCTGATGCTCCGTTGTTGTTCATACTGTTAACTGGGTAAGTTTATCACAAGTTATACGGTGTGAGTGGTGTGACTGGTATGATTCTTGCCCTGGATTCCAAAATCCTTTCCTTGTACTGTCAGCTCTTCCGGGCACAGTTTCTCTAACTGAGGTCTGGAGGAGGGACATAGAGGGAGGAGCCAGAGCACACCAGAATCCAAATTCTTTCTTAAAGTGCCCTGTCTCCTGCGGAGCCCGTCTATTCCCCATGGTCCTTACGGAGTCCACAGCATCCACTACGGACTACGAGAAATAGATTTACCGGTTAGTAAAATCTTATTTTCGTGGCAACAATGTGGCTTTTTTCGCCACCCGCAATATCGCAGCTATTACTCGCATGCGATAATTCTCCATTGGGTTTACCGCAACTTTCTCTTCGCCTACTCTAAGCAGGTGGAACTTTGGGTAAAAATATTGGAACTTGGGGGGTCATTCCGAGTTGATCGTAGCTGTGCTAAATTTAGCACAGCTACGATCATTCACACTGACATGCGGGGGGACGCCCAGCACAGGGCTAGTCCGCCCCGCATGTCAGTGCCGCCCCCCCACAGAAGTGCAAAGGCATCACACAGCGGCGATGCCTTTGCACTTCCAGAGTAGCTCCCGACCAGCGCAGCTTTAGCGTGCTGGCCGGGAGCTACTCGTCGCTCCCCGGACCGCAGCGGCTGCTTGTGATGTCACGCAGCCGCCGCAGGCCGCCCCCCCCCCAACGGTCTGGACATGCCTACATTGGCCGGACTGCTCCCCCTAAACGGCGGCTTAACGCCGCCGTCTAGCCCCCTCCCGCCCAACGACGGCTGCCATGCGCCGGCGCACTGCGGCGCCGACACATGCGCAGTTCCGACCCGATTGCTGTGCTGCGACAAACCGCAGCGAGTGATCTGGTCAGAATGACCCCCTTGGTTCAGAACCCCTTGGACACCCTCCCTTAATAACTAATTAGGCAGAACTTACTTTTAATTAGCCAATAATAAGTAATAAGAATTGGGATATGGGACAAGTATATTGGGGGGGGGGGCTTTATAAGTGGGACAAGTGTTTTTAGGCGTGCAGATGGGAGTAATTGGTCATTTTGCAAGTTGCCTTTGTTTAACCCAAATATATACATAGGGGGACATTTACTAAGCAGTGATAAAAGTGGAGACCTGAGCCAGTGGAGAAGTTGCCCATGGCAACCAATCAGCTGCTCTGTATAATTTTATAGTATGCAAATTATAAATGTTACGTCAATGCTGATTGGTTGCCATGGGCAACTTCTCCACTGGCTAAATTCTCCACTTTTATCATTGCTTAGTAAATGTCCCCCTTAATTACTTATACCCATTTTCATGTACCCCAAATTTAATGAGAGAGATTGCAGCCATTTAACACATTTGAAGTCCCCAAAATCTTTTTATTTTGCCCTCTATTATACCTCTGTCTTGTTATTCTATGTCGTTTTGGCATTTTTTGGGGTACAGGCTGATTTCCCCGCCGTTACCTGCACTGTTCACTGGCTAACACATCGCAGGTCACCTGTTTTCGCAATTTTCTAATAGGATAGGTCAAAAAACGGGATCGTGCATACCTGCTATAAACTGGGGGTTTTCCGGGCGATAGGTGCGATAAACCATGATGGCGTATCGCGGCTAATTGGCTACCCCCCTTTCTGTCTGTGATGTCACATCAGAGTTACTGTCCATCTTCAGCACCCCCCCACGTAACTCATCCGCCCAGCACTGGCTGCAGACCTGTAGAGAGACACAGGCCAGGTAGGGTGTCCGAGTGCTGAGTCCACACTCCAGGGACGCAGAACCCGCCCAGAATGAGATTAGCAGAGAGACGGTTTGATACTGTACGTACAGCCTTGGACATATAGGACGTCTGGACTATTGTGGGTCAGAGGACAAGGAAACACGGGACGGTAAACATCAACCAGCTGGAGTAAAGGTGACATTTACAACCGTCACATTCAAAGGCCTCTATAAGTATTGCAGAGCATAACACACCGGATAGGGCGCTGATGCAGAGTCAGCTGTATGTGCTCCCACATCGCCGGCATGACACGTATAGCCACCCGTAGGAGCTGTACGCATCTTTGCAATGAATACGCCCCCTATCCATGCGCTCATTTGATAGTCGTCATCATCATCAGGGCACACGTGCACCAGCTTATGCTTGCTGCAAGTGATACACCTGGAAACTGGCATATTTACGCTTACGCTACGCCTACGCTTACAAGTCTGCGTAGACCGCAGCTAAATCGACATGCCCTGTCAGAACTTTGAATATGTGAGTACACCCCCTTACAGGCCATTTACTTGCTCCACGCTGCACAGGGCAACCCACCCGCTCCACGCTGCACAGGGCGGCCCACCCGCTCCACACTGCACAGGGCGGCCTACCCGCTCCACGCTGCACAGGGCGGCCCACCCGCTCCACGCTGCACAGGGCGGCCCACCCGCTCCACACTGCACAGGGCGGCCCACCTGCTCCACGCTGCAAAGGGCGGCCCACCTGCTCCACGCTTCCCAGGGCAGCCTACCTGCTCCACGCTGCACAGGGCAGCCTACCTGCTCCACGCTGCACAGGGCAGCCTATCTGATCCACGCTGCACAGGGCGGCCTACCTGCTCCACGCTGCACAGGGCGGCCTACCTGCTCCACGCTGCACAGGGCGGCCTACCTGCTCCACGCTGCACAGGGCAGCCTACCTACTCCACGCTGCACAGGACAACCCACCTGCTCCACGCTGCACATGGCAACCCACCTGCTCCACGCTGCACAGGGTGGCCTACCTGCTCCACGCTGCACAGGGCAGCCTACCTACTCCACGCTGCACAGGGCGGCCTACCTGCTCCACGCTGCACATGGCTTCCCACTTGCTCCACGCTGCACAGGGCGGCCTACCTGCTCCACGCTGCACAGGACAACCCACCTGCTCCACGCTGCACATGGCAACCCACCTGCTCCACGCTGCACAGGGTGGCCTACCTGCTCCACGCTGCACAGGGCAACCCACCTGCTCCACGCTGCACAGGGTGGCCTACCTGCTCCACGCTGCACATGGCTTCCCACTTGCTCCACGCTGCACAGGGCGGCCTACCTGCTCCACGCTGCACAGGGCAACCCACCTGCTCCACGCTGCACAGGGTGGCCTACCTGCTCCACGCTGCACAGGGCAACCCACCTGCTCCACGCTGCACAGGGCAACACACCTGCTCCACGCTGCACAGGGCAACCCACCTGCTCCACGCTGCACAGGGTGGCCTACCTGCTCCACGCTGCACAGGGCGTCCTACCTGCTCCACGCTGCACAGGGCGTCCTACCTGCTCCACGCTGCACAGGGCAACCCACCTGCTCCACGCTGCACAGGGCAACCCACCTGCTCCACGCTGCACAGGGCAACCCACCTGCTCCACACTGCACAGGGCAACCCACTTGCTCCACGCTGCACAGGGCGGCCTACCTGCTCCACGCTGCACAGGGCAACCCACCTGCTCCACGCTGCACAGGGCGGCCCACCTGCTCCACACTGCACAGGGCAACCCACTTGCTCCATGCTGCACAGGGTGGCCTACCTGCTCCACGCTGCACAGGGCGGCCTACCTGCTCCACGCTGCACAGGGCAACCCACCTGCTCCACGCTGCACAGGGCGGCCCACCTGCTCCAGGCTGCACAGGGCAGCCTGCCTGTTACCAGCCTACCTGTTTCTGTGCAGGGTAAATACTGGCTGCTTTATTTATACACTGCATTTTAGATTTGAGTTTGAACACACCCCACCCAAATCTAACTCTCTCTGCACGTTACATCTGCCCCACCTGCAGTGCAGCATGGTGTTGCCTAGTTGCTTGTTTGCTTCCACATGTGAATAAGCCCCCTTGTGCGTGTCCACAGTCAGAATGTTGACAAAGCATGAATCCCTGTTATAGCCTAACCCTAAATGTACATTTAGCACATAATGAACATATGGACAGTCTGACTGGATACCGACATGACTCCATGGTACATTGCATTGTTTAATGGGGGTCATTCAGACCTGATCGCTCACTATGGATTTTTTGCAGCGCTGCGATCAGATAGTCGTCGCCTATAGGGGAGTGTATTTTAGCTTTGCAAGTGTGCGAACGCATGTGCAGCCGAGTGGTACAAAAATAGTTTGTGCAGTTTCTGAGTAGCTCAGAACTTACTCAGCCGCTGCGATCACTTCACCCTGTCCGGGACCAGAATTGACGTCAGACACCCGCCCTGCAAACGCTTGGACACGCCTGTGTTTTTCCTACCACTCCCAGAAAACGGTCAGTTGCCACCCACAAACGCCCTCTTCCTGTCAGTCTCCATGCGATCGGCTGTGCGAATGGATTCTTTGTTAAATCCATCGCTCAGCAATGATCCGCTTTGTACTCGTACGACGCGCCTGCGCATTGCGGTGTATACGCATGCGCAGTTCTGACCTGATCGCAGCGCAGCGAAAAAACCTAGCGTGCGATCAGGTCTGAATGACCCCCTGTGTTCCCCAGTCAGAGATCCATAGGTGGGCACGTTGGACAGAATACAGAGCTGGGTTCAGGGCTGCGGTGAGTACAAACTTAAGGGGACATGTACTAAGCAGTGATAAAAGTGGAGAAGTGAGCCAGTGGAGAAGTTGCCCGTGGCAACCAATCAGCATTGACGTAACATTTATAATTTGCATACTATAAATGTATACAGAGCAGCTGATTGGTTGCCGTGGGCAACTTCTCCACTGGCTCACTTCTCCACTTTTATCACTGCTTAGTACATGTGCCCCTAAACTCCAAAGGTCACTATATAGAGGTAAATTTATACTGTGTTCACTGTATGGGGGATTTCACCAAGTTACCATGAACAGGGTCCACTGCAGGAATTAGGGTAATAAACAACACATAGAAATACTGTAAGTGTCATTAGTGGCCTGGGACAGTCAATGACTAGATCTAATCTTTGGCTGAGAACCATCTGTTTGGCATCTATACCAGTCTAAGCACTACATCATTATCTTAACGAACACTTATAAATAACGCTATAGAAGGGATATTTTATTATTTTATGGTGATCAGCGCGGTTGGTGTAATGGCTAGCATGACTGCCCCACAGCCAGTGGTGGAACTTGTGAGTGGTGGGCCCAGGTGCAAAAATATAACTTCACTATATACCAAGTGGTGCCGGGGGGGGGGGGGGGGGTGGATCGGGTACAAACTACCCAGGCTCGGGCTGCTGAAGGGGCCCGAGTCCGCTAACCGTCCCCCCCCGCCTTCCCCCCCAAGTATACCTGTGCTGGGGCCAGCCAGCGGCGGCGCCATCTTCCTGGTGATAACTACAGGAAGATGTCGCCACACATAGGGGGAGATGTACTAAGCCTAAAAAGTGATACATTTCACAGTGATAAACTGCCAGCCAATCAGCTCCTAACTGCCATGTCACTGGCTGTGTTTGAAAAATTACAGTTAGGAGCCGATTGGCTGGTACTTTATCACTGTGATATTTATCACTTTTCAAGGCTTAGTACATCTGGCCCATAGAAACCAAAGACTTTGCTCTCTTGTGACCAGCATCATCTTCCCAAATATCACTTGGAAGATGGTGCTGGCCAGGGTAGGAGGGACCCGCTTTAAGATCAAGTAAGGTAGGAAGCGGATAGCCTTCCTCCCGCCCCCCCCCCCCCCGTGCTAAAACAGCACCCCCCTTGTGCAGTGCGTGGGCCACCCCACAATTATTTTATTGTTAAAATACTTTTATATTAAAGTGCATAGTAACGCCCACTTTATTAAGCCATGCCCCCGCCCCTTTACCGGGGCCTGGCGTGGCTCTCGACGGCCCTGTATTTGCCACATGGCAGTGGGTGACAGGGAGAGGCAAAGGGTGATAGCATAAGGCAGGGGGAGGCAGAGGCTGACAGGGAGAGACAGTGGGTGACAGGGGTACAACCACTTCTTGTGCTTTCCTCAGCGTGGCGCTCAGTCAGTCAGACTCTGACAGTGCCAGTTACAGCGGGTGTGAGCTGCCTGTAATTCATGACAGCAGTGAATCAGAAATAATGTGCAGCTGTGTGTTACTAAGAGGCAGTGGTGCCGAGAGAGGGGGGGAGAGGGTACAAATTACCCGAACCCAGGTCTGATGGAAGGGCCCAGTGAGGGTCCAGTAGGGGCCCAGGCCCCCTCCCCCTTACATAGCAGCAGCAGCTGCAGCTCTTTTCCTCAGCCCAGCTCACGCTGCTGTGTACTGGGCTGCAGTATGGCCATGGAAGTGCTTAAAATACTCGTTTAACAAAAAAAAAATCAAACGGTACATGACCACACCTCCTGTGATTAGGCCACACCCCTTGAAAAGTCCCTGGGCCCATCCTGGTTCTCGACTGCCCAGCTTAGAGACAGTAAGTGGCTGTGATCACCAGTGCTGATAGGTGACAGGACTCCTCTATCAGCCCGGCACACACAAGGTCAGCCCCGCCTACCTGAGGTAAAGAGCAGGTCCCTCAGTCAGTGAGGTCCACCCTGATCTCTGCACTGGGCCAAGCATCTGACATTGCCCAAAATTGTCTGCAGGGGGGTGGGGGGCATAGGGCAGGGGATAACTCATTGCTGGTCTGGGCAGCAGTGGACCCCTTAGTCCTCAGGGGCCCCGGTGGAATGCACCTCCTGCACCAATGGTAGTTCCGCCTCTGCCCACAGCACTGAGGTTTTGGCCTTGATTGCCTCCAAGACCCTAACTGTGTGGTGTTTGTATGTTCTCCCCTGTGTTTGTGTGTGTTTCCTCCATGTACTCCAATTTCCTTCCACAGTCCAAAAACGCATTGGCAATTGCTTCACATGATACAGTCTTAATACTTTAATATGTTCTTACGTATCTTGCTTTTATAAATGTTCCAAATAACAGAACCGGTCACTGACCGGGTGCAGGGTGGGCGGTGTCGGCCCCCCTGGACCTGAGGGCCTGTGTGCACACTCTGCACCCATTATAGAAAGGCCTCTGCATTGGGAGCCATAGTAACTGGACTCCGCCCCCCTTCCTCCTTCCCAATGCTACCTGCATCTCTCCTTCAGGAACTCTCCTGGAGGAGACAAATACAAACTAGGCACCTGTGTGTCCTACTGAGGGTGAATTCCACATGACGGAGGGATTCGGAATATAGTTAATGTTAAATGCAGTTAATTGTGCTGTTGTCGTTAGGGATAAAGTGCTGCTCCTACAGAGATAACCTGTGTCCACAAAAGATGCGGCTGAAGATAAAGAAAAGACATTTACCTGGTTTATCCGCCGTCTTCCAGGGACAGTCCCAGCATTTAAATATTTGTTGCAGCCAGCGTCCCCATTTTTCTAAACTGACCAACTGCTCAGCTGTCCACAGCGGACTTGGGAGGAGTACGGCGCCCCTCGTTGGTTGGGGATTGTAGTGATTATTTGCCTTTTACATTTTGTAAATTCTTCCTTTTCATAAATGTAAATAGCAAAGCCTGGGAAGGTGGATGGGAGGTAGTGGACTAAAAAGGGGGACATTTACACTGCTGCTATAGACCTGACGCTGAGTGCTACACAAATAGCTTTCTATTCATGAAGCGGTAAAAAGAGTGGAGAAGTGAGCCTGTGGAGAAGTTGCCTATGGCAACCAATCAGCTGCTCCGTACAATTGTATAGAATGCACATTATAAATGTCACTTCAATGCTGATTGGTTGCCATGGGCAACTTCTCCACTGGCTCACTTCTCCACACTTTTCACGGGTGTAGTACGGCTGACCGGCGGTCAGGAGATCGCCGGTCAGCTTACCGACGCTGGGATCCCGGCAGCATACCGACGCCGGGATCCCGACGGGGAGGGGCGAGTGCAGCAAGCCCCTTGCAGGCTCGCTGCGCTAGCCACACTGCGGGCTCGGTGGCGACCTGCGGTCGCACGGGTTCTATTCCCACTCTATAGGTGTCGTGGACACCCACGAGCGGAAATAGTCCCTGTTGGTCGGCATGCCGACCGTCGAGATAGTGAGCCGTCGGGATGGTGGAGGAGGTCACGTGACTGTCGGTCAGCCGACCGGCGGTCACATGAATACCACCCCTTTTCACTGCTTCATGAACAGACCCCATAGTTCCTTTGTAACCTCTGTATTGTGTACATGGACATATAAATGCACATATATATATTTGCATGTATGTAGATTTTTATGCAACATGGCACCTCTTGTTCAATGCTGGAGCATGCGCACTGTGAAAACATGCAAGCTGTACTTAAGACCGCACATACACTCCACTGTGCAACAGCCCCTGTGGGGTATATTTACTAAGGTGCGGGTTCAAAGAACTGGAGGTGTTGCCAATAGCAACCAGAGTCTAGCTATTATCTCCTAGAAGGTGCTAGATAAATGAAAAGTAGGATCTGATTGGTCACTACGGCCAACGTCTGCACTTCTGTAAACTCACACCTTAGTAAATATGCAAATTCATTTCCTCTCGTGCCTTATATTAGATTTAGCCCTACCTATTCTTATCCTCTGACCTTTACGTGACAATATATATTACAGCAGAACAGTTACATACAGTACTGTCAAAATCAGAGCCGGCCATAGGCATAGGCAAACTAGGCAATTGCCTAGGGCATTTGATATGCCTAGGGGCATCAGCAGCTTCTGCTAATTAAAATGATATGCGGCATGCCTATATTCTGTGTGTAGCATTTCATATGCAGATACAGCCACAGTCTCACACAGTATATAGGCATGCTGCATATCATTTTAATCAGCAGAAGCTGCTTGTGCATCCTAGCCACATAGCAATGCATTAAGAAAATGTGCCCAACGTTAGCACTGAGGCAAGAGTTATGAGGACACATCTGTATCCAAGCAGAGGTCACAGTGTTAGTGGCAGTGTGAGTGCTGTGTGCATGTGAGTGTGTTGGTTGTGCGGTAGTATTTGGAATATGTGTAAGGAGCACTATGTGTGTCATGTAAAAATGCATTAATAACGTGCAGCAAATGTGTAGGGGGCACTATGTATGTCATTATGTGTATAAGGGCATTAATAATGTGCAGCATATGTGTAAGGGACATTATGTGTAAAAGGGCATTAATAAAGGTTGTCATAATGTGTAAGGCACATTGGGGGTCATTCCGAGTTGTTCGCTCGTTCTTTTTTTCTCGCAACGGAGCGATTAGTCGCTAATGCGCATGCGCAATGTCCGCAGTGCGACTGCGCCAAGTAAATTTGCTATGCAGTAAGGTATTTTACTCACGGCATTACGAGGTTTTTTCTTCGTTCTGGTGATCGTAATGTGATTGACAGGAAGTGGGTGTTTCTGGGCGGAAACAGGCCGTTTTATGGGTGTGTGCGAAAAAACGCTACCGTTTCTCGGAAAAACACGGGAGTGGCTGGAGAAATGGAGGAGTGTCTGGCCGAACGCTGGGTGTGTTTGTGACGTCAAACCAGGAACGAAACTGACTGAACTGATCGCAGATGCCGAGTAAGTCTGGAGCTACTCAGAAACTGCTAAGAAGTGTCTATTCGCAATTCTGCTAATCTTTCGTTCGCAATTTTGATAAGCTAAAATTCACTCCCAGTAGGCGGCGGCTTAGCGTGTTCAAAGCTGCTAAAAGCAGCTTGCGAGCGAACAACTCGGAATGACCCCCATTATGTTTATAAGGACATTAATAATGTGTCTCATATGTGTAAGGGGCATTACTGTGTGGCATTATGTGTATAAGGTGCTCTACTATTTGGCATTGCGTATAGAAAGGGCACTACTGTGTCGTCTAATGTGAATAAAGAGCAATAGGGTGTGGTGTAATGTAAACAAGGAGCAATTCAGTGTGATGTAATGTGAATAAGGGGCTTTATTGTGAGGAGTAACGTTTATAAGGTAAAGTGATACTACTGTGGGATGTAATATGAATTATGGACACTATCGCATGATCAAAATTTGAATAAAGTTGCAGTACTGTGTGGCGTAATTGGAATTGGGGTTACTATTGTGTGGCCATGCCCCTTGCCAGTAAAAACACACCCCTTTTTGGGCTGTGCGCCAAATGTGCAAACTGTTCCTATTTAAAATATAGGTGGTACAAACACTAAAATAAGTACTGCTATGGATGAGGGGTAGTGGTGCTGGAAAAGAGGTGCAAGGTCAGAGGCGGAAGCAGCGGTGGTGCTAGGGGGCCAAAATCTTGCCTAGGGCATCATATTGGTTAGGGACGGCTCTGGTCAAAATGGTCATATAACCAACAAGCTATCATAGGATTTGCACCCAGGTGTGAGTAGGTTGTACAACAGACACTGCATCAGATACACCAGCAAAGCAAGTGTTAATATGTAAATCGCTAACAACATACTCTAATCCTAGAAAAATATTGACAGCAATTTTCCTTTGAGCCGGATTCTTTCAGTTTCACATACTATGAGACTCATGACTTTACCTGCCACTATACTGTATATGGTAAGACTAAACTGCTGTATATATTATATAGAACCCTCGCTGAGTGCTCCGCAGTACTTCCACTATTCTGGAACAGTTTTGCCATGACATATGAAACATCAGTAGACCAGTGCTGGCCCTGAGGATACCCACTTACCTCTTTATAATGAATCTTAGCCGCCTGGTTCTTATAATGATGCAGTATTCTGGGACCTGTAGTATCCACGACAAGTCCTGCTGAGGGACTGTACCGGTAACGTCTCCGGCACGGCTGTAATAAAAGCCTCACATTGCACTTAGAGTCTAATCTTTGAACCTTCGCTGCAATCGGTTCAAAGGTAGAAATCTCTGTGTTTAAATACTGGTAGCAAGCTGTACATGACAGCGCAGCCAGTCTCACAGGTTACACACAAGATGCTTGCGCAATTATTTATAATTCCCCTTTGAAATCTGTCCTGGTTGTTGTAACAATTTTAAAGTTGAATTCTAGGATAGTCTGTAGGCAGTTAGGTAGGTAACACATTTAACAGGGCTCGAATGTTGCGTTGTAGTAAATGTAATACCTGATTTGCTCTGACAGTTGGCATTCTGGGCAGGGGTCACACTTCTGGGTCTCCTACTTGCTTGTTACATGTGCCAACTGGAAAAAGTGCACCCAGAACCACCTGGAAATGGCTCCAGTGCCAGACTAATACCCCTTTCACATCGCACAAATAACCCGGTACCGACACGGCATATTGCCGTGTCGAACCGGGTCAGTGTGCGATGTGAAAGCACACTGGGCGATTTAGCGGGTCGCCTGACCCGGTAAATCAACCCGGTAAAAAAGAAGGGTTTTACCCGGGTTGATTACCGGGTCAGGTGCGGTGTGAATGGGAGCCGTGTCGATGCGACACGGTTCCCATTCACAAGATAGGGAGAGGCGGCGCTGGAGATGAGCTCATCTCCCGACGCCGCCTCCACCCCCGCCCCTGCTGCTGCTGCAGCCTCCGTTGTCATGGCAACCGACCCGGTATATTGCCGGGTCGGGAAGCCTGCAACGGAGCGCAAATGCCGGATTCCACCCGGTAAGTACACGTTTGTCTTACCGGGTAGGACCCGGCATTTGCGGTGTGAATGCAGCATAATACTGATAACCTGGGTTTGAATTTGAAAATCTAGGCCAGAGGTTCTCAAATGTGGTCCTCAAGGCACCGCAACGGTCCAGGTTTTAGGTATATCCCTGGCTCAACACAGATGGTTAAATCAAGTTGGCTTAGGTTGCCTACCCTCCCACATCCGCATCCTCTGGGAGGCTCCTGTTTCATCCATAAATCTCCTGCTGCCCTGCTTTGTAGGTCCAATCTCCTGGATTCTTCAGATTCTGCCAGGGGTGACACTAAGGATTTCTTTGCAGGAGTTTCTTTGCAAGTGATTTGTGTCAACTCTCATTATCCCCTATTCTGGGAACCCCTGACGGGATATAGAGACAGCAACACTGATCACGCACAGGGTCCTCTTATCTTTGCTGTTGTGCACTCATCCATAGCGTGCTGCTGCTAGTGAGCTGTTAGGGTAAGAATTGTTGTTAGTAGTCTTTTTTTTTGTAAACACATTTGTTTAATCAGAGTGTCTGGTGTCTGTAATGATTTGGTTAATGCTGTAATGGTAGGTAAACCAGCACATCCAATAAATATAGGTGGTGCCTACAAGATACAGTGCAGTGTCCACAATAAAATAACATATAATACACCAGAATCATAATTTACTTATATGTTTAGGGATGAATTCACACAAGGTTAAATTGCATTTGGAATTTATTGCATAAGCATCACATTTATCATTGTGCTGAGTGAGAAGAAAAGAAATATCATAGTGAATACATATTGCAAACAAGAAACCCCATATTGCAGACAGCAATGTTAGTATCAATACTTGCAAAACTTCCCAAAATATATTGTTACTAATGTTATATAGAAATATCTCGCAACAAAATGCATTTAAGCATAGACAAGCCCATTTGTGGAACTAGACAGGTCCTTTGGGCAGAGTATGACACACCCCCTTGGCGGCACATCGTATTGTAATCTCTTGGAAACCATTTGTGGACCACGTGTTTCAGATTATGCCATAGATTCTTGATGGGCTTGGATCTTCATTTTGATTGGGCATTTCTTGACATATAGTACTATTTTTGGCCAATTGTGGATTTGGCCATGTTCTTGACATAAGTCACCTAACAGTTGATGGCTTCTGTCTACGTATACTATCCTATCCTTATATACTGATAATGCTGATTATTTTACAGGAATGAAAGCTATACCTTAAACACACCTTAAATACACTTTAAACCTTTAGCTGCTGCGGCCGCTATACTTAATACACACTCTACGCACTTTTTACACTATTAGCGTACAGAGTCCCGTACAGTGTACGGACTTTGCGTACACACGCCGCGCTGACGGTACAAAGTACTCACAGCGCGTACACACCCAATGAGTACACTCTAAACTTTATACCGCAATGCGATGCGTTACTAATACACTTTTAAACCTTAGCAGGAAAAGGAAGACAACACCAATTTGTAGTTAAACCACTGGGTTCTGACACCACAGCGTAATATTGCTGAAAGGGGGTTTACAATACAAATCATACACTACAATATAAGACAATATAACAGAATAATGGCTACAGTCAATGTACATACGTGATTGGAATCGCTTGCGCTACCCGGCCCGGTCCTCGGTCATCTGATAGATAACTTTGTGAGTCTTCCGCCAGGCCAGGCTGCAGCAGGCTTTATTTATACAATTCTTCCAAAAGCAATACAATGGATACTGTAATCCCTTTGTCCATTGGACACAGGAATGCACTTTTACAGTACAGGAGAGGTCATAGGTCGATTTGAAAAGGTAGGCGGTCTTTCCCAACTGCTCTTGTGGGTGGTCTCCTCTGGATTCCCGCTGCATACATAATATACAGTAAATACAGTTTATATCTATATTCTGATTCTGCACATAACTATCCGCAGGAATATGCGATCTTCCGCAGACCAACACCGGAATGTTACCCTTAAAATACCCTACAGCTGGATACCAAACACCACCTTATGACCTTGTTCTGTCCCCTCCTATTCTGTAAAGGCGAATCCCTTTGTTCTGAAACCATTTAAACTGTTGTTTATTTCATATGTGGTGCAGGGGGACTATGTGTACATTGTGCACTATTTGGATTAAATATGTAATGTGTTTTGCTAGCTTTCCATGCGTTCACAAACTCTACCGTAAATACCCATACCACGCGCTGATGCGCAGGACCGCGGGAGCGACCATACGCAAATTGCGGATATGTGCACGCACGGCAGAACAAGTACACGCGCAGAGGCCATCTGTGTGTGGTTTGTACGTGATGCGTGTACTGCAATATTTTTCAACTTTGATAGTCCACCCTTTGGCAGTCACCAATAACTGCCACTATCTAATCACTAAACAGAAAAATATCTACACAATATCTACAGAAGTTTGGATAGTCGGGAGAGAGGGGTAGGTAGGAAATGTATGACCTAGTGGGATAGTAAAAAGCATGTATGTATGAATCCATGTCTGAGGGGCATGTATCATCGTGCCGTATATGTTCTAGATAAGCTTCGAGGTATTGCGAAGTATACATTAAATCTTTCTTATCCCATATTAAGGGTCTGTAAGTGGGCCAACAAACACTACCGAGCTCTTTTCGGCTTCTTGTTCCAACAAATGGGGTGCACATTTAGTTGATGATACATGGAGGGGGAACATATGTGAGTGCTAGTATATGTGGATATCACCTGTCGACTATGTGTGTCATTAACTGAAGGTTGTAGAGATGAAGATAAGACACATATCTAAAATACATTCACATAACATTTTCATAAACATTCTTGGGTAGGGCTGATGTCTTTTCCGGATGGGTGTATCTATAATTTATAATTCCTCTGGCAGTACGGGTGATGTCTACTGCGAGAAGGAATTGAATCCCGGTGGATTCGTGGATCAAATCAGAGGCTGCGTGCTCTGTCCTATCTATGAGGTGTCTCTTGACGATGTGTTCATAGTGAGTATGAGTATAAGGAGCCTGAGCACTGCGGTGAACGTCTTTCATCTTATCATGGGTTATGGTCATGACCTCTGGCAGTACTCTCCCAATATAACACAATCCCTCTGAGCTCGGGGCAAGCTACTTGTACTCCTTCCTCCCACATATGAAATAGGCATCATTTTTGCTCGAGTGATGTGTTGCTCTTGAGATTCTACAAATCCATCCTCGCCATCAGAACCCATTCCAGATCCTTGCCCGAAAAGGGCTGTCTGTCGGAGGGATATGGGATGGCTCTGTTGGTATTGACTTTCCAATATTCTTCCTCAAGCAAGTAAGACATGTCATTGCTCTCTTACCCGCATGAGAAGAGAATCCTGGCGCACACCAGTAGGCTCTCACCAGCTTACACATACCCTCTTTACCCAGATGAGTCAGACCGTGTGCCGCCTCAGCTAAGCTTGGAAGATATGCTCTGGGGGCCACTGGCTTACCGTGTCCACCTGTCCAGAGTCCTGAGGACTCCTGGTCATACCCCTTTGACCTCCAGACCGCCTTTTCCTGTGGAGAAGACACATTTTGCATTTCAATTCATTTTTGTGTGTTAATTGTGTTGAATGTCATCAGTGATGTGATGTTCATTTGTATGGGGGTGCTGGCTGCTGATTCAGCAGCTTCGTCTGCCCGGCTGTTACCAAGTGAGATTGGGTCTTGGTTGTAAGTGTGTGCTTTGCACTTGATAACAGCCACTCTGTCTGGTTCTTGTATCGCTGTTAGAAGCCTTTTTATGTGGGACGCATGCGCTACAGGTGTGCCAGCTGCCGTCATGAAATTTCTGAGGCGCCATAGGGCCCCGAAATCATGCACCACTCCAAAGGCATACCTAGAATCTGTGTATATTTTAGCTGACTTACCCTTGGCCAATTCACATGCTCTGGTTAGTGCGACCAGCTCAGCAACTTGTGCTGAGTGCGGTGGGCCCAGGGGTTCAGCCTCTATGATACCTCTGTCGTCTACAACTGCGTATCCAGTACACAAGTCTCCCGAGTCCGTCTGTCTGTGGCAACTACCGTCAGTGTAAAAGGTAAAGTCTACGCCTTCCAGTGGGTTGTCACTGATGTCAGGTCTCGCAGTGAAAGTCTGATTCAGGTATTCCATACAATCATGCGTATCAGTATCTGCACTAAATCCTCCTTCACCATCATTCTCATCCTCCACCCTTTGTGCCTGTCCAGGCACACTTGGCAAGTAAGTTGCAGGATTTAGTGTGCTGCATCTCTTAATGGTGATGTTTACAGGGGCCATCAGTGATAATTCCCACCTTGTAAACCGTGCCGATGAGACATGTCTGGTTTGGGCGGAGTTCAGTAAGGCTTATACTGCATGAGGTGTATGGATTGTCAGGTTGTGTCCTAACACTACGTCTTCGTTTTTACTTACTAGCAAAGCTATCACTGCAACACTTCGCAAGCATGTAGGGAGAGACCGTGCTACGGTGTCCAACTGTGCACTGTAGTAAGCTACCGGCCTGCTAGCATCACCATGTCTCTGGGTTAAAACTCCTGCTGCGCACCCTGCACTTTCTGTACCATATAATTCAAAGGGCTTCCCATAATCTGGCATACCTAATGCAGGTGCCTGTGATAGGCACTGTTTGAGTCTCTCAAAGGCCAGTTCAGACTCATCTGTGTGCGAGATCCGATCTGGTTTGTTCGAGGAGACCATTTCTTGCAAAGGTAAAGCCAGTATGGAGAATCCTGGGATCCAGTTTTGGCAGTACCCACACATTCCAAGGAAAGTGCGGATCTGTTGCTAGGTTTGTGGCAGAGTCATGTATCGAATCGCCTGTATTCTATCAGCGGTGAGATGTCTAAGTCCTTGGGTCAAGCAATGTCCCAAATATTTTACCCTGGTCTGGCACAGCTGTAACTTATCCTTTGAAACCTTGTGTCCCGTATGGGAAAGATGAAACAGAAGCTGTTTCGTGTCTTTCAAGGACGATTCGAGTAAATCAGAACACAGCAATAAGTCATCGACATACTGTATTAATACTGATCCACTCTCAGGTTGAAAGGACTGTAAACAGTCATGCAAAGCCTGGGAGAAAATACTTGGGCTGTCAATGAAACCTTGGGGGAGACGAGTCCAGGTGTACTGTACTCCCCTGTATGTAAATGCAAAGAGGTATTGGCTGTCAGGGTGCAGAGGGACAGAAAAGAAGGCAGAACAGAGGTCAATGACAGTAAAAATTTTGCAGCAGGGGGAATTGGCTCTCAACTATCTTGTTTATCCCCCTTAGATCCTGCACTAGCCTGTAACCCCTCCCCCCACTCTTTTTCACAGGGAAGATGGGACTATTGGCAGTGCTGGACGTCCTGACTAGTATGCCCTGTTGTAGCAACCGCTCTATGATGGGGTACACTCCTAATTCTACCTCTGGCTTCAGAGGATACTGAGGGATTTTTGGAGCTATCCTACCGTCTTTTACTTGCACTACTACCGGAGCTACATTTGTCATCAATCCAGATACTTGTCCATCTTTGGTCCAAAGGGAACCTGGTATTTGTGAGATCATTTCCTCTACCTTTGCTGGACACTTGTCTATAACAGCAGAATGCGACATTAGCCTTTGAGGGGTGTCTAATATATCTTGCACTTCCTGAACGTGATTCTCAGGTATATCCAAGAAGACACCCTCAGGAGTACAGTATATTACACACCGCATTTTACACAATAAATCTCTTCCAAGCAGGTTAGTCGGAGCCGCTGTAGCCAGCAAAAAAGAATGCTTGGTTTGCAAGGGCCCTGTCGTAATCTCTGCAGGTCTACTCAAAGGGTAGTGTTGCACTGTTCCTGTTACTCCCATTGCCGCAATTGTTTTACCCGTGGCTATTATACCTACAGTCGAATTTAACCCTGACCTGGCCGCCCCTGTGTCTACAAGAAAAGGTAATGGTACACCAGCTACATCAACCATGACCTCAGGTTCACTACCAAGACTAGCAATCAACTTCACTGGCTGCAGACTACAGGTGTGGCCTGACCTCTATTGTATATTGTGTTCATCCCACAGCATGCTGGCAGCTACAATATGTGAGGGGGTAGCTGAGAATTTTCAGAGGTCTGCCAGTCCCTCCTAGGTGGGTAACTCCTTGTTTCCCCAGCGTGTGGCTCGTAACTTCTCCTATGCGGTCCCTGATCCCAATTATGTGTATTGTAGTGTGGTACATATCCTGGTCTAGGGGGTCGGTATACATTATGTGAACCTTTATTTCTACATTCCCTTGCGTAATGTCCTACCTTGTGACAATTATAGCATGTTACTTCACGTGACTTACCATCAGGGGTCTGGGGTTTCGGCTGATGTCGCTTTGTGGTAAGGGCACCTATACTTACAGTCATCAGTTTCTCCCCCTGTGACTCCCTGTGTTTAACGATGTTCCTATCATGCTCGATAGCGGACTCTCTCAATGCAGCCACTGAGATACTTCTCCAGTTTGGTAGAGAGGTCTGTACCCTTGTCCTCAGTGTGTCCTTCAACCCGTCCATTAATACAGAAATGGCTACCTGCCTGTGGTGTGCATTTTCCCTAATGTCCTCGATCCCAGTGTATCTAGCCATTTCCTGCAGTGCTCGATGGAAATATTCAGACGCCGTTTCACCTTCCTTTTGTCTTATGGAAAAGATTTTAATCCATTTGACAACAGTAGGGAAATATACTCCTAATTGCAGATTTATTTGCCGCACATTCTCCTGAGTGTACTCCTCAGTGAGAGGTACCTCTGCGTCTAACTTACAATCAGTTATGAACTTCGCGGGGTCAATTTTGGAGGGTAAACATAGCTGTAGCACTGTTCGCCAATCTTTGTTTGTGGGTTCGGTGGCATTACCTAACTCTTTAATGAACGTCTGGCATGCAACTAGATCTTTTCTGGGATCAGGAAATTCTGACATAATTGACCTCAATTCTGTCCAGGACCAGGGACAATGCATGGCAATGTTCCTGATGGGAGTGACTCCCTGAGCGTCATTCTTCCCATTGGGGACTGCAATCACCCTGACAGGATTTAATTCAATTGCATCATTCTGGTTTGATTCTACAATGTGGGGTGCTATGGTTTCTGCATAATGTACCGCACTTACCTGTGGACACGACCTCACTTATCCCTCCGCTAGGGGGCCTGACTACTGCTCTTGTTGGTTGGGCTGTGCCCACCTGAGTGTCTTGTATGGTGGCTGCTAGAGAGAGTGCCGATATCGTACTGGGCTCGTCTTCCTGCTCGCAGTCCTGGGGAAAATTTAAAATGGGATACAACTGGCAAGGGTTAGCATTAGTACATTTATCAATTACACTCTTATCTTGTACCAATGTGCCATTGTCTGTAGCCACTTTCTCCCCCACAATATACGGTGGTGGTGGTGGTGGTGCTGTCGCCATTATTTTCCCGCTAGGTTTGGAACCTGCTACGCAAGCTAATTCTCTTTGTATATCCCCCTCTTGTTGCCATAAATTTAACCAATCTGTATGTCTAATCCTTTGTTTTCTGGATTTTATTAAACATATCCTTATCCTTAAATTCTGCAATACCTCTGGTTCAAAACTGCCCACTTTAGGGAATGGTACCCTATCTTTGTCAGTCATACGTACCCATTCAGACAAAAAGTCTTCAGTGTGTGATCCATATTTGCCACACATAACAAACCTCGCTGACCCCTTGGGCTGCGGCACCTCAACCTGAACCCTGGTTAAACGTCCACCGCTTGTGCAATTGGATCCCATTGCGGACTTTTTCCTATTTCGCAATCCCCAATGCACACCGAATAAACGGTGAAAGTTCTTAGAGCGCTTTCACCCACTCCTTCTCTGCCGGGTACCACGACTCACTCCAAGAATGACCACCGCGTACCCAGTGAGATCCCTATCTGATTTCTATTCACTGGAAGTGTTTAGGAGTGACTTACCTATTTCCAGTGAATATACACCGTTGGAGATTTTCCTGAGAGAGACCAGCGAAAACTCCCTATACACTTATACACAAATCACAATTGCTTATGCTCTATACAGTGCTAATGGTACCGCGATTTTACGCAAAGCACGTAAAGGGGTATCCAGTTGCGCTATATATATCGCTTCCACAAATGCGCGGTCCAATCGCACAGCGTATAGGTACTTGTTACCTATCTGCCGTACGATCACGGGTCGTTGTACAAACTGGGACCCTCAGTCCGGAGCGTAATACCAAAAAAACACCTTTTTTTTATTTCAATACTTCGCAATACAATGCACTATCACACTCCGCTACAAATCACCTCACGATTTGCGTTTTAAACCTTATGCTAACGTGAGTCAGCCGCCTCACGCCACCAAGTCTCCACTCAGTTGATGTACCACACGACGAGATTCCGAATTCCGGGGTTCAAATTTCCACTCGCTCCTACGTTCGCTCACTCAAATACACTTTGGTTTTTCTGTACAGAACATTATCATTCATTCAGACAAGCAGTTTTCCTCCCAGAGGAAATACAGTAAATAAGAGTTTTATACTAAACTTTGGAAACTGGGCAATTTTGTGCTATTGTAGCGTGGCTACTGTCCCACCTTTAAACTAAACGAACTATCGTGTGGTTTTATTATGCGCACACAACGCTACGCAAGCTTGCATAATTACGCAACCGTGCGTACCTCTATGCCACGTGTGCGGCCTTGCGCTACGTGCACGTTTTGTGTACGCTGTCCTCACGTTCCGTACCACGTGTACCAATGTGCGGACGCAATAAAACAACTCACACAATTTCTATAAATGTGAGCAATATTAACTATAATCGCTCACTTAACACGCCACACAGTTTCTTTTCTGTATAAACCTTTATAACTAGGCCAGACTGCGTTTGTGTTTTACACTTACTTCCTTAATATTTATATTATGAATCTAGCAATCAGTCTTATGGCAACAATGTGAGCGGGTGTACATAGAGTATGGGTGTACGCTTTTGTTGTGTACGCATTTGGTGCCAAAAATAAATTCACAGATTTTAAATAGCTTTTTTCCTGTTTACCTTACGAGTTCTACCAGCATCCCTACAAACCATTCAGAGCAGACACCATCTAATCAGCAATTAAGTAGGGTTTTCAGTGCATCCACCGACCAAGAAAAGGATACGTAGGATCCCTGTCCACCCTTATGCTGATAGATTAAGTCTGTTGTGACCTGTTAGGCAGTAAAAATGTGGAAAACCGGAGAGCCCCCAATTGATAATGATGATTATCTTACAGGAATGAAAGCTATACCTTAAACACACCTTAAATACACTTTAAACCTTTAGCCGCTGCGGCCGCTATACTTAATACACACTCTACGCACTTTTTACGCTATTAGCGTACAGAGTCCCGTACAGTGTACGGACTTTGCGTACACACGCCGCGCTGACGGTACAAAGTACTCACAGCACGTACACACCCAATGAGTACACTCTAAACCTTATACCGCAATGCGATGCGTTAATAATACACTTTTAAACCTTAGCAAGAAAAGGAAGACACAACACCAATTTGTAGTTAAACCACTGGGTTCCGACACCACAGCGTAATATTGCTGAAAGGGGGTTTACAATACAAATCATACACTACAATATAAGACAATATAACAGAATAATGGCTACAGTCAATGTACATACGTGATTGGAATCGCTTGCGCTACCCGGCCCAGTCCTCGGTCATCTGATAGATAACTTTGTGAGTCTTCCGCCAGGCCAGGCTGCAGCAGGCTTTATTTATACAATTCTTCCAAAAGCAATACAATGGATACTGTAATCCCTTTGTCCATTGGACACAGGAATGCACTTTTACAGTACAGGAGAGGTCATAGGTCGATTTGAAAAGGTAGGCGATGTCTTTCCCAACTGCTCTTGTGGGTGTTCTCCTCTGGATTCCCGACGCATACATAATATACAGTAAATACAGTTTATATCTATATTCTGATTCTGCACATAACTATCCGCAGGAACATGCGATCTTCCGCAGACCAACACTGGAATGTTACCCTTAAAATACCCTACAGCTGGATACCAAACACCACCTTATGACCTTGTTCTGTCCCCTCCTATTCTGTAAAGGTGAATCCCTTTGTTCTGAAACCATTTAAACTGTTGTTTATTTCATATGTGGTGCAGGGGGACTATGTGTACATTGTGCAGTAGTTGGATTAAATATGTAATGTGTTTTGATAGCTCTCCATGCGTTCACAAACTCTACCGTAAATATCCATACCACGCGCTGATGCGCAGGACCGCGGGAGGGACCATACGCAAATTGCGGATATGTGCACGCACGGCAGAACAAGTACACGCGCAGAGGCCATCTGTGTGTGGTTTGTACGTGATGTGTGTACTGCAATATTTTTCGACTTTGACAATACCCTTAACCAATTAAACCCAACTTGAATAAAACATGGACTGATTATTCCTGACCTATATAATGTTATGATTCCCGTACCCCAGACCAGAGGGGATCTTATGACAGAGGTCTGAGTACTGGGAAGATATGCTGGTTGTGGGAGCAGGAGAGCCTAGTAACCCCTGGCGCCCTAACTCCGTTGTCTCGCCCGTGTTATCAGAAATCCCCTGCGAGACTATGGTTGCTTGAGCCCATGGCAGCCGCGTTCGAAGGGCGGATTATGTCTGCCCAACCCCGATGCCCCCGCAGGTCTTAATGGGAGACAAAGGGAAATCCGAGACAGGGTGATAACAAGGGGCCCTCTGACTAAGCAACCAGGCCAGGGGTTACAAGCTAACTAACTTAAACCAAAGGTATGTGCGGACTAGCCGCCAGGGAAAAGGACAACCAAAGATCCACTGATCCGTTACTCCTATCCAGCACCGCTGGATACCAGAGTGGATCTGTGGGAGCGGAATCCTCCGCAAAAGCTCCAGAACACAAATAAACTAAATAATAAACAGTAAGCGGACAAGCCGCAACACACGGCTGCGCCGCGACTCACGAACACCACAGGATGTTAAAGGTGCTCGGTCAGACTCCAGGAATAGATGACAAACTTCCGAGTACAGGATCACTGAGGACAGGAACAACCGGATTGAGCAGGACTGGAAACTCTCTGTAGCTGACACAGGCAAACAGGAAGCTATCACCGGCGTCTGTAAGAAGTCCTGAGAGTGCCTTTATTCAGGAACCCTCCAATCAGGATCCAGACAAGGTAATCTCAGGTAATGCCGTGCAGCTTGCATGCTGCACGGCCAGCACACCAAAATATAATTAGAACAGACCCAGCAACGGGGAACGCGGCCGAACGTGGCGTCCCCGTTGCTAAGGTCAGAGCGGCTCCGTGCGCCCGGCGTCTAGCGTTGCCAGGGAGCCGGCGGCTGTACGCGCACGGCGTCCCTGGTTGCTAGGCGCCGGGCCGCACCGACGAGCGGACCCCGGCGCCTAACAGTACCCCCCCCTTGAGGAGGGGTCAAGGAACCCCTAAAGCCAGGTTTCTGAGGAAATTCTCGAAAAAATGCCCTTTTGAGCCTCGGGGCATGAAGATCCTCATCCAGGACCCAAGACCTTTCCTCTGGCCCATAACCTCTCCAATGTACCAAAAAATAAAGCCGACCCCGGGACAACTTGGAATCGAGAACCTTCTCCACCAAGAACTCCTGCTGACCCTGTACATTTATTGGTGATCTCCCCTGAGATATTTTACGAGGAAATCTACTAGACGAAACATATGGTTTCAGCAATGAGCAATGGAAGGTATTTCCGATCCGCAAAGTTTTTGGTAAACGTAACCGGAAAGCAACTGGATTGACTTTTTTGATAATGTGAAATGGTCCAATAAATCTAGGACCCAATCTGGCTGAGGTTTGTCGAAGTTTAATGTTGCAAGTCGACAACCACACCCTGTCTCCTACTTTAAAAGTGCACGGCCGCCGGAGCCTGTCAGAAATTTTTTTTTCCCGGAATGCTGCTTTTCTGAGAGCCAGGTGCACTTTTCTCCAAATAAGTTTAAGATGAGAGGTCAGGGCCAGAGAGGAGACAGAGGAATGTTGAAAAAATGAATTAGCTCTGGGGTGAAAACCAAAAACTGCAAAAAATGGAGACACATTGGTGGAGGAATGACAGGCATTATTATAAGCAAACTCCGCCAATGGAAGAAACTCAGACCAGTCATTTTGGAGTTTGGCCGAGTACAAACGCAAATATTGTTTTAGAGATTGGTTAACTCGCTCAGTCTGCCCATTGGATTGGGGATGATAGCCGGACGTTAAAGATAATTTCATCTTTAACGAAGCACAAAAAGACTTCCAAAATTGTGCAATGAATTGTGGACCCCGATCAGAAACAATATCAGTGGGTAAGCCATGGAGTCTGAAAACATGGCGGAGGAACAAGACTGCCAATCCCTGGGCAGATGGCAATCGGGGAAGAGCAATGAAATGGGCCATTTTGCTAAAACGGTCCACTACCACCCATATGACTCGGCATCCGGCTGACAGAGGGAGGTCCACCACAAAATCCATGGAGCTATGCGACCATGGCCTAAGAGGAACATTCAAGGGCATAAGTTGACCTATAGGCAAAGAACGGGGAACTTTATGCTGTGCACAGACCTGACACGAAAAAACAAACTCTTTAATGTCTTTGGAAAGACCAGGCCACCATACTGAGCGGGAGACTAATTCCAAAGTCTTAGCGATTCCCGGATGCCCGGCAACTTTGCTATCATGAAACTCCGTCAAAACAGTTGCTCTCAAAAACTCAGGGACAAAAAGACGACCAGCAGGAGTATTTCCAGGAGCTTGATGTTGAAGCAGCTTTAACTGGGTAAATATATCCTGTGTGAGGCCTGCCCGAATGACTGAAGACGGAAGTATGGGAGTAACAGGACTGTTGTCTTGAACTGGAAGAAAACTGCGTGACAGGGCATCTGCCTTAGTATTCTTGGAACCTGGCCTGAAGGTGATAATGAATTTGAAACGAGTAAAAAATAAAGCCCAACGAGCCTGCCGGGCATTCAGTCGTTTAGCTGATTCAATGTATTGAAGATTTTTGTGATCAGTCAAAACTGAAATGGTATGAGTCGCTCCTTCAAGCCAATGCCTCCACTCCTCGAAAGCCCATTTAATAGCCAGCAATTCCCGGTTACCAACATCGTAGTTGGATTCTGCAGATGAGAATTTCCTGGACATAAAGGCACAAGGATGTAATTCAAGGGAATCCGGATCCTTCTGAGAAAGGATAGCCCCTACTCCAACCTCCGAGGCATCAACTTCAACAATGAAAGGCAATTCTGGGTTGGGATGTCTAAGGACAGGGGCTGAGACAAAGGCTTGTTTCAAGGCCTGAAAAGATAACTCAGCTTCACGTGACCAATTGGTAGGATCTGCTCCCTTCTTAGTCAGTGCCACAATGGGAGCAACTAGGTCAGAGAAAGAGTGAATAAATCTTCTATAGTAGTTCGCAAACCCTAAAAAGCGCTGAATTGCTTTTAAGTTGGTGGGTTGTGCCCAACTAAGGATGGCTTGGAGCTTCTTTGGTTCCATACGGAATCCCCGAGGGGAAATAATGTACCCTAAAAAGGATACCTCCGTGACATGAAATTCACACTTCTCCAGCTTGGCATATAGGTGATTTTCACGTAATTTCTTTAGAACCTGACGCACCTGGGTAACATGTTGTTCTACAGAGTCAGAATATATCAAAATATCGTCTAAGTAGACTACAACGAATCTTCCAAGAAATTCACGGAGCACATCGTTAATGAGATCCTGGAAAACTGCCGGAGCGTTAGACAGGCCAAATGGCATAACCAGATACTCATAGTGGCCTGACTGAGTACTGAATGCCGTTTTCCACTCATCCCCTGACTTGATTCTGATGAGGTTATATGCTCCTCTCAGGTCAATCTTGGAAAAAATCACAGCCGAACGTAGCTGATCAAAGAGGACAGAGATCAGCGGCAGAGGGTAAGTATTCTTTACTGAGATTTTATTCAAAGCTCTAAAGTCAATGCAGGGTCTGAGTGAACCATCCTTCTTCTCTACGAAGAAGAAACCTGCACTTAAAGGGGATTTAGATGGCCTGATAAATCCTTTCCCTAGGCTTTCTTTCACATACTCATTCATGGCCACAGTTTCAGGACCAGACAATGCATATAACCTTCCTTTAGGCAACGTGGCACCAGGAATTAGCTCAATGGCACAATCATAAGGCCTATGGGGAGGCAGAATATCCGCATTGCCCTTGGAAAATACATCAACAAAATCCTGGTATTCCCCAGGAATGGGTGCGGGAACGGCGGCAGCTACTCGGATAGGAAGCGTAATACATTCTTTATTACAGATGGTACCCCATTGTAAGATCTCCCCCGACTGCCAATCAATGATGGGATTATGAAAGGCCAGCCAAGGGTGACCCAGAACCACAGGAACTGCTGGACAATGGGTAAGGAAAAACTCAATCTTTTCAGAATGCAAAGCTCCTACCGAGAGTAAAACAGGAGGTGTGCATAGAGAAATAACCCCATTGGACAAGGGACTCCCATCTAAACCATGCATGGTGACACACCTACCCAAGGTTAACTGAGGAATACCTAAGGCCTTGGCCCATGTTAAATCCATAAAGTTCCCTGCAGCTCCACTGTCCACAAAAGCAGAGACCGAGGAACAGAGGCTGCCAAAGGAAACTTTAGCAGGAACTAACAGTGAATTATTTGAGGAGATAAGCTGCAGACCAAAGTGAACCCCCTCACAACTCACTTGGTCAGGAAGTTTCCCGACTTGTTCGGACAACTACGGGCAAAATGTCCCTTACCTCCACAGTATAAACAAAGACCAGAATTTTGCCTCCTGGTTCTTTCTTCAGGAGACAATTTGGAAAGACCTATCTGCATAGGCTCCTCCATGTCTACAGGAATGGAAAGAACACAAGGAGTAGACCCGACAGATGCCCCTTTTTCAGCCCTCCGCTCTCTGAGCCGACGATCTATCTTAATAGAGAGCTCCATGAGTTTATCGAGAGTCTCAGGAGCGGGATACTGAAGGAGACTGTCTTTTATAGATTCAGATAAGCCGAGGCGAAACTGACTGCGTAGGGCTGGGTCATTCCATCCACAGTCGTTCGACCAACGGCGAAACTCCGTACAATAACTCTCTGCGGGATTCCTACCCTGTCTAAGAGCACGCAACTGACTCTCAGCGGACGCCTCTCTATCAGGGTCGTCATACAATAGCCCTAAAGATTTTAAAAAGGCGTCTACAGACGATAAGGCCGGATCGTCTGTCTTTAAACCAAAAGCCCAGGTCTGAGGATCCCCCTGAAGCAGAGAAATAATAATTCCAACCCGCTGAGCCTCCGTACCTGAGGAGACTGGTCTTAAACGAAAATAAAGTTTACAAGACTCTTTAAAATTAAAAAACTGTTTTCTATCCCCAGAAAAACGGTCAGGCAGATGCATTTTTGGTTCAGGGATGACCCTCGGGGAAGTCCGTAACAGATCTTCCTGTGACCTCACCCGGAGGGACAGATCCTGAACCATCTGAGTAAGTTCTTGAATCTGACTAACTAGAAGCTGGCCAGGATTTGGCCCAACACCGGCGGGATTCATGAGGCCGACAAAATCTCCCAACTGAATAAGTGAAAAAAAAGATTAACTCCTGTTAATTTAAATGTTTTTTTTTTTTCTTTTGTCTGGCCGGTGATAATGTTATGATTCCCGTACTCCAGACCAGAGGGGATCTTATGACAGAGGTCTGAGTACTGGGAAGATATGCTGGTTGTGGGAGCAGGAGAGCCTAGTAACCCCTGGCGCCCTAACTCCGTTGTCCCGCCCGTGTTATCAGAAATCCCCTGCGAGACTATGGTTGCTTGAGCCCATGGCAGCCGCGTTCGAAGGGCGGATTATGTCTGCCCAACCCCGATGCCCCCGCAGGTCTTAATGGGAGACAAAGGGAAATCCGAGACAGGGTGATAACAAGGGGCCCTCTGACTAAGCAACCAGGCCAGGGGTTACAAGCTAACTAACTTAAACCAAAGGTATGTGCGGACTAGCCGCCAGGGAAAAGGACAACCAAAGATCCACTGATCCGTTACTCCTATCCAGCACCGCTGGATACCAGAGTGGATCTGTGGGAGCGGAATCCTCCGCAAAAGCTCCAGAACACAAATAAACTAAATAATAAACAGTAAGCGGACAAGCCGCAACACACGGCTGCGCCGCGACTCACGAACACCACAGGATGTTAAAGGTGCTCGGTCAGACTCCAGGAATAGATGACAAACTTCCGAGTACAGGATCACTGAGGACAGGAACAACCGGATTGAGCAGGACTGGAAACTCTCTGTAGCTGACACAGGCAAACAGGAAGCTATCACCGGCATCTGTAAGAAGTCCTGAGAGTGCCTTTATTCAGGAACCCTCCAATCAGGATCCAGACAAGGTAATCTCAGGTAATGCCGTGCAGCTTGCATGCTGCACGGCCAGCACACCAAAATATAATTAGAACAGACCCAGCAACGGGGAACGCGGCCGAACGTGGCGTCCCCGTTGCTAAGGTCAGAGCGGCTCCGTGCGCCCGGCGTCTAGCGTTGCCAGGGAGCCGGCGGCTGTACGCGCACGGCGTCCCTGGTTGCTAGGCGCCGGGCCGCACCGACGAGCGGACCCCGGCGCCTAACATATAATAAGGCCACTGGTTTCATTGCGGACAATCATTTTCACCCAACACACTGCACAATCGCTTGGTGCCGACGCAGCCTGTGTTATAAAGATCCCAGACATAAAAAACATCCGGGAGACCAACAACCAATCAGGTTCCCCTTTAGAGGAAAAATAAGGCAAAGCCCTTGATGCCCACACAACAATGGTAGCAAGCGACAAACATCCTGGTTTGCCCAATGCATACAAGCAAGACATTGCTACTGACGCTGACTGCTACAACAGGAAGATAGATAAGCCCATGCAGGCCATCTCATGGCTGGATGCAACAAACCACCCATGCCTAGGCAGCCTGGTACCATAGCATACAACGCAGAACCCAGGCAGAGGACTGAAGGAGAAACAGAGAACTGCCAATTAGCTACCTAAGGCATGGCGCCACTCTGGGGCTACTGTGTAAGGTAGTGCCTCACCAGGAGGCTAGAACGCAAGACCAGTACACGAGACTGCACTCCAATGGACAGGGCGGAAAGCAGAGCCTGAGTCAAGCATGAAACTGACATAGTAACTATTGGATGAGGAGCGTTCTGGTGCTGCCTCCATCTATGATGTAGACAGGTAAGCTGACTCGGCGGTCTCTAGAACCTTCCGGAGCTAAGAGAGCAACCCAACCTCTGACATGTGTGACACTGGTTCCGTGACATGACGTGATCCCCGTACACGTGGACAAGTTGGGGATGAATGTCAGCTGCTGATGTGCCCTTTAACCATGAGTTGCTGGGCTTCATAAAGGGGAAAAGCTGCAAGTGAAAGTAATTAAAACAGATAATTGCCAAGTGCCGCCAACAGCGCCCCCTACCCTGCAGCGCTGTATGTGGTGCCCCCTCCGCACACACCTAGTTACAGCCCTGTACACATCTACCACATCACAATGTTGACACTGCTATTTTAGCCTAACCCTAATTTCATGTGTCAACATTTTTGAACATTCTGTCAGTGGACACGCTGACTACATTCCATCACCACTACCTGACCCCATAATAATACATATTAACCACATCTTCCCAGCCCCATATTAAATAACCTAACCTTCTCATACATGAGACCTAGTGAATATAAATAGTAATTACATTCATAGCTTCATTCTTGCTGCTGGTGTAGACAATTCTTGAAAATACGTCTTATTGACGTTTTATAGCAATTTACTGTCTGAACGGGTTTCCTGCCTGACACAACCGCAGAACCAGCCCTACTGCTGTGTATGGGACAGGTCAGGCGGAATTCAACTGATCAGTATAGCCGGGATGTAATGAATTCCGAGTTCTGCGGCCGTGCGGGGTGCCGTCCTAACTCAGACTTCATTACATCCCACCCAAAATATGTATTCTTATAATGGGGTGTAACTTTGACATGGTTTTACTTAGTGTTGGAAATTGTACTGATTACTGACGGATGTGTTAGTAGTAGAGATGAGTGGGTCCGATTCACCGAGAACTGGACCCACCCGAATTTATAGTTCTGAGCCGGGATCCGAGTCTGGCTCGGGACTTCCCACCTTACTCAGATCCCAAAGCAAGGCCGAACGTCATCTTTCTGCTGTCGGATTCTCGTGGGTTTTGGATTCTATAAAGGTCCCCGGTGATCGGCGCTATCTTCACTCTGGCTATAGAGAGTGTACTGGATGGACATGTCCGTCTCAGTACTGTGTTGTCTGGTGTAGGGCGGGTGCTCTCTCTGCTGTATCTGAAAAAGGGGTGCTCTATCTGCTGTATATGAAAAAGGGGTGCTCTGCCTGCTGTATATGAAAAAGGGGTGATCTGTCTGCTGTATCTGAAAAAGGGGTGCTCTATCTGCTGTATATGAAAAAGGAGTGCTCTCTCTGCCTGCTGTATCTGAAAAAGGGGTGCTCTGCCTGCTCTATCTGGAAAAAGGGGTGCTCTGTCTACTGTATATGAAAAGGGGGTGCTCTGTCTGCTGTATCAGTCCAGGGGTGCTCTGTCTGCTGTATTTGAAAGGGGTGCTCTGTCTGCTGTATCTGAAAGGGGTGCTCTGCCTGCTGTATCTGAAAAAGGGGTACTCTATCTGCTGTATCTGAAAAAGGGGTGCTCTGCCTGCTGTATCTGAAAAAGGGGTGTTCTATCTGCTGTATCTGAAAAAGGGGTACGCTATCTGCTGTATATGAAAAAGGGGTACTCTATTTGCTGTATCTAAAAAATGGGTACGCTATCTGCTGTATATAAAAAATGGGTGCTCTATCTGCTGTATATGAAAAAGGGGTGCTCTATCTGCTGTATATAAAAAAAGGGGTGCTTTATCTGTTGTATATAAAAAAGGGGTGCTCTATCTGCTGTATATAAAAAGGGGTGCTCTATCTGCTGTATATAAAAAAGGGGTGCTCTATCTGCTGTATATGAAAAAGGGGTGCTCTGTCTGCTGTATCTGAAAGGGGTGGTCTGTCTGCTGTATATGAAAAAGGAGTGCTCTCTCTGCTGTATCTGAAAAAGGGGTGCTCTATCTGCTGTATATGAAAAAGGGGTGCTCTGCCTGCTGTATATGAAAAAGGGGTGATCTGTCTGCTGTATCTGAAAAAGGGGTGCTCTATCTGCTGTATATGAAAAAGGAGTGCTCTCTCTGCCTGCTGTATCTGAAAAAGGGGTGCTCTGCCTGCTCTATCTGGAAAAAGGGGTGCTCTGTCTACTGTATATGAAAAGGGGGTGCTCTGTCTGCTGTATCAGTCCAGGGGTGCTCTGTCTGCTGTATTTGAAAGGGGTGCTCTGTCTGCTGTATCAGTCCAGGTGGGGTGTTTTGTCTGCTGTGTGAGTCCAGGGGTGCCATGTTTGCCATATCAGTCCAGGGTTGCCCTGTCTGCTGTATCAGTCCAGGGGTGCTCTGCCTGATGTATTCGAAAAAGGGGTGCTCTGTCTGCTGTATCTGAAGAAGGGGTGCTCTGGCTGCTGTATCTGAAAGGAGTGCTCTGTCTGCTGTATCCGAAAAAGGGGTGCTCTGTCTGCTGTATCTGAAAGGGGTGATCTGTCCGTTCATCCAGGGGCTCCACCCCAGTGTACAATTAAAATAATAAAATCTAAAAACAAAAAGCCTAAAATTATAATGATAAAAAAATATATATATTTTTTGTTTGTGCTGTAAACCAGTGTACTATACAATTTTTATTTTATTTTCATAAGTACTGTGACACTGCTGGTCAGACCGCAGTATATTATTTCCTACTCATACACATATTGTGCAACACTTTTGGTGAAGGTCAACCGCAGTGTTCGACTACCATTTCTGACTTATTCACGTATTGTGCGACGCTTTTAGTGAAGCTAAACCGCAGTGTGTAATATATTTCTGACTTATTTGTGCAATACTGTTGGTGAAGCTAAACCGCAGTGTGTAATAAAATATATATTTTTCTGACTCATTTGTGCGACACTGTGGTGAAGCTAAACCACAGTGTGTAATAAATAATACATATTTCTGACTCATTTGTGCGACTCTCTACTGCTGGTTTGTGATATAAAAAATAATACATATTTCTGACTCAATTGTGCAACACGGTTGGTGAAGTTAAACCGCAGTGTGTAATAAATAATATATATTTCTGACGCATTTGTGTGAACGCAGTGTGTGATATAAAAAATAATATATATATATATTTTGATATAAATTAATATTTTGTGCTGTGTCTTCCCAGTAAACATCCAAGGACTGCAGCTGCTCCGTGCATCTAGGGATGTTCTGTCAGTCCACCCAAAATAAAAGACATCTTTTTTATTTTTTATTTAGTGCTGTATCCTCCCAGTATACATTCAGGCGTGCTCCGTCCATTTCATGGTGCTGTGTCCGTAGCTCATATTCTCATGTTATAACTTATTGTCCCATTTTCATAATTCTTCTTATCACAACATTGTGATTCATTAAAATTAATATTATTAATAATAATTATAAATTAACTAAATGTAAATTAAATTAATGTAACTAAACTCTCCACACTTGAATAGCGAATCTTCTCTATGTTGAATATATTTTTGAGGAACAGAAGAACTTAATCCTAATTTGAAAATAATTTTTAACGGATGATTAGCGAACCTTCTCCATGTTGAATATATTTTTGAGGAACAGAAGAACTTAATCCTAATTTGAAAATAATTTTTAACAGATGATTGGCGAACCTTCTCCGTGTCGAATATATCTTTGAGGAACAGAAGAACTTAATCCTAATTTGAAAATATTTTTTAATGGATGATTAGCGAACCTTCTCCATGTCGAAGATATCTTTCAGGAACAGAAGAACTTGATCTTAATTTTAAAATAATTTTATTGATTACAGCATTTAAAAATATAACTGCCACGTGTTTGCTGCCCACTGCTGTCGCTTATCTTAGTCATCCAGCTACCTCAGTGCAACCTTTTGGCCTAAACTGGATAAACACAGTATTGTGAGGTGTGAGGCATTTAGAATAGACTGGAAATGAGTGGAAATTAAAGTTATTGAGGTTAATAATACTGTAGGAACAAAAACACCCTCAAATTCTGTTATTTTAGCTGTTTTTAAGATTTAAAAAAAAATCCAGATCCAGAACTAAAACCCACAAGGGCGGTTTTGGCCACACCAATACAGATCCAAAACCAAAACAAAATAAAAGCCTGGTGCACACCCCTAGTCAGTAGTCTTTATTGGGTTCGGCATGCGTGACCGGCACTCAGGATACCTCCGGTCACCATTCCGACGTTGGAATCCTGGCTTGCAGATGGCTGGCAGGGGGGGGGGGAGGGGTGAGCGGAGCGAAGCCCCTTGCATGATCGCTGCGCTTGCCACAGGTTATATTCCCACTCTATGGGCCGGATCCAAATCCTATCGCACCCTCTATCTCCCGTCTAAAGTGACGGGAGATGGAGGGGCGATATTCAAATGTGCCCTGCTCTCACGCTGATCGCGCTCATTACAGTCTGGTTTAGGCGCATCAAGAGCCTAAACCTGATTAAGTAATGGGCGCGATCGTGAAGAGATCCTCTGTGGGTAGCGAGCATTAGAATACCGCTGGCCGGCACGATAGGGGTTGGGAGGGGGGAGCATTTGAATCCTGCCCTATGGGTGTCGTGGACACCCATGAGTAGGAATAGTCCCTGTTAGTCAACATGCCGACTGTCAGGACTGTAAGGGGGTGGGATTTTGGCATCGGTATTGTGACCGGCGGTCTCCTGACCACCGGTCATGTAACTGCCTCCCCCTTTATTGGTGCAGGAGCATTACAGAGAAAACGCAGCATGATACATTGAGCCTCAGGAACGATTAATATTCTAAAATACACCTATGAGTAATGCCCATCTGTTGTTTTGCTATGGTTCTGAGTAGAGATGTGCGGCGGATGCTTTTTGAGTTTTGTGTTTTGGTTTTTGATCTGGATCCTCGCTCGTGTTTTGGAACTGCAATGGTTTTGCCAAAACCACTCTTTCGGGTTTTTGTTTTGGATTAGGATGATTTTTGAAAAATCACAGAATTTAGGGTTAATTTTGATCCTACGGTATTATTAACCTCAATAACATTCATTTCCACTCATCTCCAGTCTATTCTGAACACCTCACAATATTGGTTTTAGGCCAAAAAGTTGCACTGTGGTCGCTGGATGACTAAGCTAAGCAACACAAGTGGGCGACACAAACACCTGGCCCATCTAGGAGTGGCACTGCAGTGGCAGACAGGATGGCAGCTTTAGAAAGTAGGCCCCAGAGAGCACATAATGCAAAGAAAAAAAAGAGGTGCACCGAGGTCGCTGGATGACTAAGCTAAGCGACACAAGTGGGTGGCACAAACACCTGGCCCATCTAGGAGTGGCATTGCAGTGGCAGACAGGATGGCAGTTTTAAAAACTAGGCCCCAAAGAGCACATAATGCAAAGAAAATAAAGAGGAGCAAGATGGAATTGTCCTTGGGCCCTCCCACCCACCCTTATGTTGTATGAACAGGACATGCACACTTTAACAACCAATCATTTCAGCGTCAGGGTCTTCCACACGACTGTGGCTGAAATGACTGGTTTATTTGGGCCCCCACCTAAAAAAGAAGCAATCAATCTCTCATTGCACAAACTGGCTCTACAGAGGCAAGATGTCGTCCTCATTCTCATCCTCCGATTCCTCACCCCTTTCACCGTGTACATCCCCCTCCTCACAGAGTATTAATTCGTCCCCACTGGAATCCACCATCACAGGTCCCTGTGTACTTTCTGGAGGCAATTGCTGGTAAATGTCTCCACGGAGGAATTTATAATTCATTATCATGAACATCATCTTCTCCACAGTTTCTGGAAGTAACTCCTACGCCGATCACTGACAAGGTTACAAGCTGCACTAAACACTCTTTCGGAGTACACACTTGTGGGAGGGCAACTTAGGTAGAATAAAGCCAGTTTGTGCAAGGGCCTCCAAATTGCCTCTTTTTCCTGCCAGTATAAGTACGGACTGTCTGACGTGCCTACTTGGATGCTGTCACTCATATAATCCTCCACCATTCTTTCAATAGTGACAGCATCATGCGCAGTGACAGTAGACGACATGTCAGTAATCGTTGGCAGGTCCTTCAGTCCGGACCAGATGTCAGCACTCGCTCCTGACTGCCCTGCATTACCGCCAGCGGGTGGGCTAGGAAATCTTATCCTTTTCCTCGCAGCAACAGTTGTGGGAGAAATTGAAGGAGGAGCTGTTGACGGGTCACGTTCCGCTTGAGTTGACAATTTTCTCACCAGCAGGTCTTTGCACCTCTGCACACTTGTGTCTTCTGGTAAGAGAGAGATACAACGTAGGCTTTAATCCTAGGATCGAGCACGGCAGCCAAAATGTAGTGCTCTGATTTCAACAGATTGACCCCCCTTGAATTCTGGCAAAGCGAATGAAGGGCTCCATCCACAAGTCCCACATGCCTAGCGGAATCGCTCTGTCTTAGCTCCTCCTTTAATTTCTCCAGGCAAAAGCCTGATGAGGGGAATGACCTGACTCAGGCTGGCAGTGTCTGAACTGACTTCACGTGTGGCAAGTTTGAAGGGTTGGAGAACCATGCACAACGTTGAAATCATTCTCCACTGCGCTTGAGTCAGGTGCATTCCCCCTCCTTTGTCTATATCGTAGGCAGATGTATAGGCTTGAATGGCCTTTTGCTGCTCCTCCATCCTCTGAAGCATATAGAGGGTTGAATTCCACCTCGCTACCATCTCTTGCATCAGATGATGGCAGGGCAGGTTCAGGAGTGTTTGCTGGCGCTCCAGTCTTTGACACGCAGTGGCTGAATGTCGAAGGTGGCCCGCAATTTTTCGGGCCACCAACAGCATATCCTGCACGCCCCTGTCGTTTTTTAAATAATTCTGCACCACCAAATTAATTGTATGTGCAAAACATGGGACGTGCTGGAATTTGCCCAGATGTAATGCACGCACAATATTGGTGGCGTTGTCCGATATCACAAATCCCCGGGAGAGTCTAAGTGGGGTAAGCCATTGTGCGATGATGTCCCTCAGTTTCCGTAAGAGGTTGTTAGCTGTGTGCCTCTTATGGAAACCGGTGATACAAAGCGTAGCCTGCCTAGGAACGAGTTGGCATTTGTGTAATGCTGCTACTGCTGCTGCGGGAGGCAATACATCTACCCAGTGGGCTGTCACAGTCATGTAGTCCTTAGTTTGCCCTGCTCCACTTGTCCACATGTTTGTGGTTAGGTGGACATTGGGTACAACTGCATTCTTCAGGACACTGAGGACACTTTTCTTAATGTCCCTCTACAGTCCGGGAATCGCTTTCCTAGTGAATTGGAATCTAGATGGGATTTGGTACCGGGGACACAGTCCGTCCATCAACTGTCTAAATCCCACTGCACTTATGGCAAATACCGGACACACGTCTAACAACAGCATAGTTGTTATGGCCTCAGTTATCCGCTTTGGGACAGGGTGACTGCTGTCATATTTCATCTTCCTCACAAAGGACTGTTGGACAGTCAATTGCTTAGTTGAAGTAGTACAAGTGGTTTTCCGACTTCCCCTCTGGGATGACGATCGACTCCCAGCAGCAACAACAGCAGCGACAGCAGCAGCAGTAGGCATACCACTCAAGGATCCTCCAGTGGAATCCCGGTTAGGAGAGGACTCGTCAGTCATGCCAGTAACATGGCCTGCAGGACTACTGACGTTCCTGACTGAGGAGGAAATTGACGTTGAGGGAGTTTGTGGTGTGGCTTGCAGGAGCTTGGGTACAAGAGTAAGAAGGGATTTAGGTGTCAGTGGACTGCTTACGCTCTTACCCAAAGTTTCCGAACTTGACAATGACTTCTGATGAATGTGCTGCAGGTGACATATAAGGGAGGATGTTCCTAGGTGGTTAACGTCCTTACCCCTACTTATTACGGATTGACAAAGGCAACACACGGTTTAACACCTGTTGTCCGGATTTGTGGAGAAATAATTCCACACCGAAGAGGTGGCTTTTTTGGTATTTTGCCCAGGCATGACAATGGGCTTTCTCATCCCACGGACATAAACTGTCTCCACTGGTGCCTTATTCAAACAAACTACATAACCATCAGAATCCTCATCGTCAACTTCTTCCTCAGCGCCAGCTATACCCATATCCTCCTCAGCCTGGTGTTCGTCAACAGTGATATCCTCAATATCAATATCAGCAACTGGTCTGGCGGTGCTCCTCCCAGTACTTGCAGGGGGCGTGCAAATGGTGGTAGGAGCCTCCTCTTTCCATACAGTCTTGGGAAGGTCAGTCCTAAACATCGCAACTGCGGACACACTTGGATTCTCCTTGGGGATTTGTGATATCTCTGAATGTACAGTTGTATTTTCCTGTGCTTTAACAAGCTTATTTTTATTTTTCAAGAAGGAGGAGGGCTTCCATCATTATGAGAAGCTTAGCCACCCGTCAAGGCCTTACTCTTTCCTTGCCACTTCGTGTCGTGAATGGCATATTGCCAATTGTTTCTCGTCAGATAATTTCTCTTTTTCTGATTATTAATTGCTTCTTGGATTTCACATGCCCTCTATGACATTGGGCATCGGCCTTAGCAGATGACATTGATGGAATTGCATCGTCAATGTCATGACTGGAGGCAGCAGCAGCTACAGTACTAGTACTAGGAATTGGAAGTGGTTCCTGATCTTCCACTACTTTTTCCTCCAAATTGTTGTTCTCCATTTCACAGGACAGCACCCTTTAATATTGCAGCACACAGAACAATGCCCCTTTATTTTCACAGCACCCCTGTATTCTTACCAGTGTACTTTTATTTTAACAACTGCAACCTTGAATTTTTACAGCATACAGGGCCAGTGTAATGTTATTTTAACAGCAGCACCCCTATATTTTTACAGCATACAAAACCAGTGTGCTTTTAATTTTTAACAACTGCACCCCTGAATTTTTACAGCATACAGGCCAGTGTAATGTTATTTTAACATCAGCACCCCTATATTTTTACAGCATACAGGAGCAGTGTGCTTTTAATTTTTAACAACTTCACCCCTGCATTTTTACAGCATACAGGGCCAGTGTAATGTTATTTTAAGAGCAGCACCCCAATATTTTTACAGCATACAGGAGCAGTGTGCTTTTAATTTTTAACAACTGCACCCCTGAATTTTTACAGCATACAGGCGCCATTGTAATGTTATTTTAACAGCAGCACCCATATATTTTTACAGTATACAAGACCAGTGTGCTTTTAATTTTTAACAACTGCATCCCTGCATTTTTACAGCATACAGGGCCAGTGTAATGTTATTTTACAGCAGCACCCCTATATTTTTACAGCATACAGGAGCAGTGTGCTTTAAATTTTTAACACCTGCACCCCTGAATTTTTACAGCATACAGGGCCAATGTAATGTAATTTTAACAGCAGCACCCCTATATTTTGACAGCATACAGGACCAGTGTGCTTTTAATTGTTAACACCTGCACCCCTGAATTTTTACAGCGTACAGGGCCAGTGTAATGTTATTTTATCAGCAGCACCCCTTTATTTTACAGTAAACAGGAGGACAGCTACACCCATGTACAGCTGCAATACCCAGCCGTAACAGCACATGCAACACCAGTGACAGCCAGGACAGCACCCCTAACCCAACTCAGGTACACCATAGTGACTACAGCAGCACCCCTACAGAGCACACACTAACCCCACCAAACACCACCACCCACAAAGAGACAGAGGTCTGTCTCCCTCACTCTCCAAGTCCGGAGTGAAAATGGTGGGGACGCACGGCTGTTTATATGGAATCCAAAACCTGCGAGATTCCGACAGCGGGATGATGACGTTTTGCCTCGTTCTGGTTTCCGAGTCAGGTGGCAAGTCCCGAGCCAGACTCGGATCCGAGCTCGGTACGGGATGTTCGGGGGGGGTGAAAGCTGGTTCTCTGCGAACCGAACCCGCTCATCTCTAGTTCTAATAAGTCATCATCGTGTTTTAGCATTGGTTTTGGTAAAACCAACCTCAAGTGTTTTGGTTTAGATTCATTTTTGGTTCGTTAAAAATTAATTAATAAAAAAAATATTGATAATCATTGATAAAAATTTATGAAAATCGATACAATCAGCGAAAATCTTAATTTCTGCAATACAAAACCCGAAATTCGGATTTACAATACAAATTCTGAACCACAAGAAGATTCGAACTGGGACTCTGTTCAGATCTTATCTCCTCAGGAGATCCGGACCAGGTTCTGGTTCAGTTCAGATCCACAAAATGTGTATGGATTCAGATTTCTGGAGAACCGCACATCTCTATCTCCGTGTAGATTGCATCACAAGTGTATCTCCTGGCCGAGGTCCGTGCATAGCGACAGATTGAGTTGACCTTGGCACGGGTGTCTGAATGAGGATGTGATGAATGGGGAAGGTTACCGCTTCTTGCTAATGTTAGAGTTTGGAACCATTGACTGATAAGCAGCCGCTCGCTGTGCTGAGAGAGCTGTATCTGATCAACCCTACTAATTATTATTACCATTACGGAGGGAAGGTTTAAAGGCCGTTGAGAGTTAGTGATTCTCTGCCAAATGCCATAAAGATACAAACTCCAAGTTACAGATACACTGTACAGTACACAATACACATAAATACTATACTGAAAATGGACCATGGTGTGTACCACCAGTCTGGGGAACGCACTTTCCAGACCAGCTACCACGGTGGGGTGATTAAGGACATGACACCATCCTCACGCTACAGGTAGATGTTAGATTAACCCCCCGCTGGATGACAAGGAGGTGACCCCCATACAGGACCAGCAGGACCAGGATGCTGTGCCTCACAAACCCAGACTCAGGTGGGGCATTCATACAGATGGAGCCCTGCTCATCTATCCCTTTAATAGGATTAACTGACAGTAAATAAAAGGATTATGCTAATAAGCCTTGGTGCACCATGGTGCAGCAGAGAAGTCTAGATGAGCAAGGCTCCATCTCTATATAAGGAAGGGATCTGTGCATTCAGGAAATCGTTCGGAGATGGACGCAATTTGCATCTAAGCGCAAACCTAGAGTGCGCATTTTGTTCACGCCAGAGCTGAAAGCGGCTCATTGCCCATGTGTGCTGGGCCCGCCCAGATCTCATGACCTCACGAGAGGGGGCGAGGCCACTGGCAGGAGAAAGTGTACACCTGCCCGGATGCTCCAAGCAGTAGTGCAGCAGTGCTATTGGCTGATAACCAGATGCAGGGGCGCTGCGGGACAGCAGCAGTGCTATGCACCCTGGATGACAGCGCGGCTCGCACACCCCACACTGCAGCCCTGATCACACAAATGAACACACCGGCTGCCTGCTATTCCTTAATGGAGTAGGAGACAGGCTTCCGTCTTAAGAACTGATTGCGCAGTACACTGTAATCCTGCTATTAGACCGCAGCCACAGCAGTTAAGCGATATTTGCATAACTGGGCGTGTCTTAGACGCATTCAGCAAATCAGACATGATCTTTAGCTAGCGCCAGGGATTGAGTACCCACAAGCCATTCCCGTTTCAACTAAGTGCCTGTTGGGCGGCCATCTTGGGAGGCATTTTGAGACCACTTGCCCTCACTTTGCCAATATTTATATGACGCCTCCAACTAACGTCCTAGCCTCCTTTTTACAGGAAGCAGCTAGCGCAAAATGTGGCCTATTCGCCAGGGCAAGAGATGAACGGTGTGAACTGACACGCACACATACGTAAGATAAGAGCAAGTCTTGGAGCAAAGAAAAAGGTGCAGCTTGCACTTACATCCAGCTGTGAATGAAATTGTTTCAATTTAAAATGCCATTTTTCCAACATTTGTACAGTAGTAAATTACATGTATTTTAATGATTTAATATCGAATGGATGATGGTGTTGAGTAATATTATTGTATATGGGTTTAAAGAGAACATTTATTAATCTTTTTTTCCGTACAATTATGTAGAAACTAAAGTCTCTGTATCAGTGGCGTAAGTTCGTCACAGTTGCCCGAAGGCAAGATAAATATTGGTGCCCCCCTATTTCCTATATTAAAATATATGTATGTATGTATGTATGTATGTGTGCATATATATATATATATATATATATATATGTGTGTGTGTGTGTTTAAATCACACATTTCTTAGCAGTCATACCCAGGATTAGAACTCATGACCTGTTACACTAACAGCAGTCACTTTACTGATGGAGTTATTTTGCTCCTGTAGAGGAAGCATGACAATTCTAACTATATGACGTTACGTGTAATTGTCAGAGAAGTATCTTCATATAATTAAAATTCTCATATTTACTATACATGAGCAAACAGCTTCATCAGTAAGGTGTCTGCTTCCAGTGTAATAGGTTGTGGTTTCTAATCCTGGGTATGACACTTGTAAAATGTGTATATTCAGATTAATAAAGAGGGTGTGATTTGTAAGGTGCAGGGACCAGTGAGGGAGTTGGCCACTGAAAAGACAGCGGCAGCTATCAATTAACTTAATTCACTGGTGTCACAGAACGGGAGGAGAGGTGCCCCCCTTCAGAGCAGGAGCCCGGCGGCAGATGACTCCGTTGCCTCCCAGAGTTCTGCCTCTGCTCTGTATAATTTTATGGTTTGTGGCTATGTCCAGGCTTGGACTGGCCCACAGGGGTACAGGGGAAGCCTCAGGTGGGCCCCACTTCCTGCTCTAAGGATCAGGTTCCAGACTGTGCAGTTGAATTATACATTATACATATGTTACCTTATACTTGACTATGGTGTATTTTCTACAGTGTATTGCTGTTATTAATCTGGTACATTATCATGCATGCAGCAGCTGAATTTACTGTATATATTTATGAAGGGGCCCAGACGTTGCACTCTCTAATGGTTAGTCAAACCAATGAGGTGGCAGGCCACACCCCCTCTGCAGACTGGCCACATCCCTAACATGGGCCCCTACCACTGCATTCCCCCGGTGGACCCTACATGCCCCGGTCCAACACTGGCTATGTACAGTACTAATAGCATAATACAGATTTCACAGAAATCTGCATAAGGCTAATTAGCGCTGCAGATCGCAGTCCCATCAATGGGGACTAAAATCGGACCCCTATTCACCAAACCCTGAAAAGCAAAGCCTTTCATTAATTTACACTAGAGATGTGCGGCGGCGGGGCCGAAACTAGGATTTCTGTCACCCGGGGCAAGACTTAATTTGTACACCACCCCCCCCCCCGGAAAAAAATAAATAAAAATAAAATAAAAATCACACAAAAAAAACAACCCTATCAGACTAAAATAATCAGATTATCAAAAATTTTGAATAAAGGGGACACTACAATATTACGCTATGTGCCTCAAATGCCCTATGCGTCACATGATCCACCAGCGTGTTCAATTACATGCTCCTCTGTGTGTCCCCATACATTGCACTATATCATAACACTTCATCACTGCACTACATTCCCCTATCCACTGCACTACATCACTATACTACATCCCCTACACGCTGAACTACATCACTACACTACATGCCCCTATGCACTGCACTACATACCCTATATGCTACACTACATCACTACACTACATCCCATTATATGCTACACCACATCAGTGCACTACATGCCCCTATATACTGCAATACATGACCACACTACATACCCTATATGGTACACTACATCACTACACTACACCTCCCTATAAGCTACACCAAATCCCCCCATCTGGGAGGCAAAGAGGAGGTTGATACTGCTAACTGGGTGCACAGTGCACTTCTATAGCTTTACGGTGCACTGCATGCTAGTCGCAGCATTGCATGGCAAAGAAGAGAGTTTAAGACAGTAGCCAACATGGGAGAGATCCCAGGTACTGGAGCTCACCCGCACAGCGTCGGAGCCAGTTGCGGGCAGACAGGTGGGTCAGATACATTGCCCTAGGAGCTGTCTGCTGTCTCACTGTAGCAGCACAGCACTGCCGGTAAAAAAACAAAACAAAACTGCTCCTCTAACTCCTTGACGCCCCCTCAAATCCTGCACCCAGGGCGCATGCCCCCTTAGCCCCCCCCCCTAGTTACGGCCCTGGCGGCGGGCACTTTTCGTGTTTTGTGTTTTGGTTTTGGATCTGGATCCTTGCTCGTGATTTGGATCTGGATTAATTTTGCCAATACCACCCTTTTGGGTTTTGGTTTTGGATCTGGATGATTTAAAAAACCCCACAAAAACAGCTATAAATCACAGAATTTGGGGGTAATTTTGATCCTACAGTATTATTAATCTCAACAACATTCATTTCCACTCATTTTCAGTCTATTCTGAACACCTCACACCTCACAATATTGTTTTTAGGCCATAAGGTTGCACCGAGGTAGCTGGATGACTTTGTTAAGCGACACAAGTGTGCGGCACAAACACCTGGCCCATCTAGGAGTGGCACTGCAGTGTCAGACAGGATGGCACTTAAAAAAACTAGTCCCCAAACAGCACATGATGCAATGAAAAAAGAGGTGCACCAAGGTAGCTGGATGGCCAAGCTAAGCGACACAAGTGTGCGGCACAAACACCTGGCCCATCTAGGAGTGGCACACAGTGGCTGAATGACGAAAGTGGCCCGCAATTTTTCGGTCCGCCGACAGCATCTCCTGCACGCCCCTGTCATTTCTCATAAAATTCTGCACCACCAAATTAATTGTATGTGTAAAACATGGGACGTGCTGGAATTTGCCCAGATGTAATACACGCACAATATTTTGGTGGCACAGGAGAGTGTACCCTTAAACCACACACACACGGCAAAGCCTGTAAAGCCTGCAAAGTTATAATAAGATTTTACTCACCGGTAAATCTATTTCTCGTAGTCCGTAGTGGATGCTGGGACTCCGTAAGGACCATGGGGAATAGCGGCTCCGCAGGAGACTGGGCACAACTATAAAGAAAGCTGTAGGTCTAACTGGTGTGCACTGGCTCCTCCCACTATGACCCTCCTCCAGACTTCAGTTAGGATACTGTGCCCGGAAGAGCTGACACAATAAGGAAGGATTTTGAATCCCGGGTAAGACTCATACCAGCCACACCAATCACACCGTATAACTCGTGATACAATACCCAGTTAACAGTATGACAACAACTGAGCCTCTCAACAGATGGCTCAACAATAACCCTTTAGTTAAACAATAACTATATACAAGTATTGCAGACAATCCGCACTTGGGATGGGCGCCCAGCATCCACTACGGACTACGAGAAATAGATTTACCGGTGAGTAAAATCTTATTTTCTCTGACGTCCTAAGTGGATGCTGGGACTCCGTAAGGACCATGGGGATTATACCAAAGCTCCCAAACGGGCGGGAGAGTGCGGATGATTCTGCAGCACCGAATGGGCAAACTCTAGGTCCTCCTCAGCCAGGGTGTCAAACTTGTAGAATTTAGCAAATGTGTTCGACCCCGACCAAGTAGCTGCTCGGCAAAGTTGTAAAGCCGAGACCCCTCGGGCAGCCGCCCAAGAAGAGCCCACCTTCCTTGTGGAATGGGCTTTCACTGATTTAGGATGCGGCAGTCCAGCCGCAGAAGAATGTGCAAGCTGAATCGTACTACAGATCCAGCGAGCAATAGTCTGCTTTGAAGCAGGTGCACCCAACTTGTTGGGCGCATACTGGATAAATAGCGAGTCAGCCTTTCTGACTCCAGCTGTCCTGGAAACATAGATTTTCAGGGCCCTGACTACGTCCAACAACTTGGAAGCCTCCAAGTCTTTAGTAGCCGCAGGCACCACGATAGGTTGGTTCAGATGAAAAGCTGATACCACTTTAGGGAGAAACTGGGGACGAGTCCTCAATTCTGCCCTATCCATATGGAAAATCAGATAAGGGCTTTTACATGACAAAGCCGCCAATTCTGATACACGCCTGGCCGAAGCCAAGGCCAACAACATGACCACTTTCCACGTGAGATATTTCAATTCCACGGTTTTTAGTGGCTCAAACCAATGTGACTTTAGGAAATCCAACACCACGTTGAGATCCCAAGGTGCCACTGGAGGCACAAAAGGGGGCTGAATATGCAGCACTCCCTTAACAAAAGTCTGAACTTCAGGTAGTGAAGCCAGTTCTCTCTGGAAGAAAATCGATAGAGCCGAAATCTGGACCTTAATGGAACCCAATTTTAGGCCCATAGTCACCCCTGACTGTAGGAAGTGCAGAAAACGGCCCAGCTGAAATTCCTCCATTGGGGCCTTCCTGGCCTCACACCACGCAACATATTTTCGCCAAATGCGGTGATAATGGTTTGCGGTAACTTCTTTCCTAGCTTTAATCAGCGTAGGAATGACTTCCTCCGGAATCCCCTTTTCCTTCAGGATCCGGTGTTCAACCGCCATGCCGTCAAACGCAGCCGCGGTAAGTCTTGGAACAGACAGGGCCCCTGCTGCAGCAGGTCCTGTCTGAGCGGCAGAGGCCATGGGCCCTCTGAGATCATTTCTTGAAGTTCCGGGTACCAAGCTCTTCTTGGCCAATCCGGAACAATGAGTATAGTTCTTACTCCTCTTCTCCTTATTATCCTCAGTACCTTTGGTATGAGAGGAAGAGGAGGGAACACATAAACCGACCGGTACACCCATGGTGTCACTAGAGCGTCCACAGCTATCACCTGAGGGTCTCTCAACCTGGCGCAATATCTTTCTAGCTTTTTGTTTAGGCGGGACGCCATCATGTCCACCTGTGGCCTTTCCCAACGGTTTACAATCAGTTGGAAGACTTCCGGATGAAGTCCCCACTCTCCCGGGTGGAGGTCGTGTCTGCTGAGGAAGTCTGCTTCCCAGTTGTCCACTCCCGGAATGAACACTGCTGACAGTGCTAACACGTGATTTTCCGCCCATCGGAGAATCCTTGTGGCTTCTGCCATCGCCGTCCTGCCTCTTGTGCCGCCCTGTCGGTTTACATGGGCGACTGCCGTGATGTTGTCTGACTGGATCAGTACCGGCTGGTTTTGAAGCAGGGGTTTTGCCTGACTTAGGGCATTGTAAATGGCCCTCAGTTCCAGAATATTTATGTGTAGGGAAGTCTCCTGACTTGACCATAGTCCTTGGAAGTTTCTTCCCTGTGTGACTGCCCCCCAGCCCCGAAGGCTGGCATCCGTGGTCACCAGGACCCAGTCCTGTATGCCGAATCTGCGGCCCTCTTGAAGATGAGCACATTGCAGCCACCACAGCAGAGACACCCTGGTCCTCGGAGACAGGGTTATCAGCCGATGCATCTGAAGATGCGATCCGGACCACTTGTCCAACAGGTCCCACTGAAAGGTTCTTGCATGGAACCTGCCGAATGGAATTGCTTCGTAGGAAGCTACCATTTTTCCCAGGATCCGCGTGCAGTGATGCACCGACACCTGTTTTGGTTTTAGGAGGCCGCTGACTAGAGATGACAGCTCCTTGGCCTTCTCCTCCGGGAGAAACACTTTTTTCTGTTCTGTCTCCAGAACCATCCCCAGGAACAGTAGACGTGTCGTAAGGACCAGCTGTGACTTTGGAATATTTAGAATCCAGCCGTGCTGTTGTAGCACCTCCCGAGAGAGTGCTACCCCGACCAACAACTGCTCCCTGGACCTCGCCTTTATCAGGAGATCGTCCAAGTACGGGATAATTATAACCCCCTTTTTTCGAAGGAGTATCATCATTTCGGCCATTACCTTGGTAAATACCCTCGGAGCTGTGGAAAGACCAAACGACAACGTCTGGAATTGGTAATGACAATCCTGTACCACAAATCTGAGGTACTCCTGGTGAGGATGGTAAATGGGGACATGCAGGTAAGCATCCTTGATGTCCAGTGATACCATGTAATCCCCCTCGTCCAGGCTTGCAATAACCGCCCTGAGCGATTCCATCTTGAACTTGAATTTTTTTATATATGTGTTCAAGGATTTCAAATTTAAAATGGGTCTCACCGAACCGTCCGGTTTCGGTACCACAAACATTGTGGAATAGTAACCCCGTCCTTGTTGAAGTAGGGGCACCTTTACTATCACCTGCTGGGAATACAGCTTGTGAATTGCCTCTAACACTGCCTCCCTGCCTGAGGGATTTGTTGGCAAGGCAGACTTGAGGAAACGGCGGGGGGGAGACGTCTCGAATTCCAGCTTGTACCCCTGAGATACTACTTGAAAGATCCAGGGATCCACCTGTGAGCAAGCCCACTGATCGCTGAAATTTTTGAGACGGTCCCCCACCGTACCTGGCTCCGCCTGTGGAGCCCCAGCGTCATGCTGTGGACTTAGAGGAAGCGGGGGAGGACTTTTGCTCCTGGGAACTGGCTGTATGCTGCAGCTTTTTCCCTCTACCTCTGCCTCTGGGCAGAAAGGACGCGCCTTTAACCCGCTTGCCCTTATTAGGCCGAAAGGACTGTACCTGATAATACGGTGCTTTCTTTGGCTGTGAGGGAACATGGGGTAAAAATGTAGACTTCCCAGCTGTTGCTGTGGAAACGAGGTCCGAGAGACCATCCCCGAACAACTCCTCACCCTTATAAGGCAAAACTTCCATGTGCCTTTTAGAATCTGCATCTCCTGTCCACTGCCGAGTCCATAACCCTCTCCTGGCAGAAATGGACATTGCACTTATTTTAGATGCCAGCCGGCAAATATCCCTCTGTGCATCCCTCATGTATAAGAGTGCGTCTTTAATATGCTCTACGGTTAGCAATATAGTGTCCCTGTCTAGGGTATCAATATTTTCCGACAGGGAATCTGACCACGCAGCTGCAGCACTGCACATCCATGCTGAAGCAATAGCTGGTCTCAGTATAACACCTGTGTGTGTATATATAGACTTCAGGATAGCCTCCTGCTTTCTATCAGCAGATTCCTTCAGGGCGGCCGTATCCGGAGACGGTAGTGCCACCTTCTTTGACAAGCGTGTGAGCGCTTTATCCACCCTAGGGGATGTTTCCCAACGTGACCTATCCTCTGGCGGGAAAGGGTACGCCATTATTAACCTCTTAGAAATTACCAGTTTCTTATCGGGGGAAGCCCACGCTACTTCACACACTTCATTTAATTCCTCAGATGGAGGAAAAACAACTGGTAGTTTTTTCTCTCCAAACATAATACCCTTTTTTGTGGTACCCGGGGTAACATCAGAAATATGCAACACATTTTTCATTGCCTCAATCATATAACGTGTGGCCCTATTGGAAGATACATTAGTCTAATCATCGTCGACACTGGAGTCAGTATCCGTGTCGACATCTGTGTCTGCCATCTGAGGTAGCGGGCGTTTTAAAGCCCCTGATGGCTTTTGAGACGCCTGGGCAGGCACAGGCTGAGAAGCCGGCTGTCCCATATTTGGTATGTCGTCAAACCTTTTATGCAAGGAGTCGACACTGTCGCGTAATTCCTTCCACAGCACCATCTACTCAGGTGTCGACCCCGTAGGGGGTGACATCACATTTATCGGCATTTGCTCCGCCTCCACATAAGCCTCCTCATCAAACATGTCGACACAGCCGTACCGACACACCGCATACACACAGGGAATGCTCTGACAGAGGACAGGACCCCACAAAGCCCATTGGCGAGACAGAGAGAGAGTATGCCAGCACACACCAGAGCGCTATATAACTCAGGGATCCCACTATAAATGAGTGTTTTTTCCCTTATAGCTGCTTATATTATATATACTGCGCCTAAATTTAGTGCCCCCCCCTCTCTTTTTTACCCTTATGTAGCTTGACACTGCAGGGGAGAGCCAGGGAGCGTCCTTCCAGCGGAGCTGTGAGGGGAAAATGGCGCCAGTGTGCTGAGGGAGATAGCCCCGCCCCTTTTCCGGCGGACTTCTCCCGCTTTTTCTGGAATTCTGGCAGGGGTATTTTTACACCTATATAGCCTTCCTGACTATATATGGTTTATATTTGCCAGCCAAGGTGTATTATATTGCCCTCAGGGCGCCCCCCCCCCCCCCCCCCCAGCGCCCTGCACCCATCAGTGACCGGAGTGTGAGGTGTGCATGAGGAGCAATGGCGCACAGCTGCAGTGCTGTGCGCTGCCTTGTTGAAGACAGAAGTCTTCTGCCGCCGATTTTCCGGAACACTTCTTGCTTCTGGCTCTGCAAGGGGGCCGGCGGCGCGGCTCCGGGACCGAACATCGAGGTCGGGTCCTGCGGTCGATCCCTCTGGAGCTAATGATGTCCAGTAGCCTAAGAAGCCCAAGCTACCACCAGTTAGGTAGGTTCGCTTCTTCTCCCTTTAGACCCTCGCTGCAGTGAGTCTGTTGCCAGCAGATCTCACTGTAAAATAAAAAACCTAAAATATACTTTCTTTCTAGGAGCTCAGGAGAGCCCCTAGTGTGCATCCAGCTCAGCCGGGCACAAGATTCTAACTGAAGTCTGGAGGAGGGTCATAGTGGGAGGAGCCAGTGCACACCAGTTAGACCTAAAGCTTTCTTTATAGTTGTGCCCAGTCTCCTGCGGAGCCGCTAATAACCATGGTCCTTATGGAGTCCCAGCATCCACTTAGGACGTCAGAGAAATAACAATATGCGGCACAGAAGAGCGTACCCCTAAACCACACAGGGCAAACCCTGTAAAAATTATTTGGATTCAATATTAATAACCCCTTTATTTGGAGTAAATAATATACAGCACAGAACAGCACCACTGGACTTATACGGCTACACCACTGGACTGGACTTATACGGCAGTACCAGTGGACTTATACGGCAGTAATACCAGTGGACTTATACGGCAGTACCACTGGACTTATATGGCAGTATCACTGGACTTATACGGCAGTACCACTGGACTTATATGGCAGTACCACTGGACTTATACGGCAGTATCACTGGACTTATACGGCAGTACCACTGGACTTATACGGCAGTACCACTGGACTGGACTTATACGGTAGTACCCCTGAACTTATACGGCTACACCACTGGACTGGACTTATACGGCAGTACCACTGGACTTATACGGCAGTAATACCAGTGGACTTATACGGCAGTACCACTGGACTTATATGGCAGTATCACTGGACTTATACGGCAGTATCACTGGACTTATACGGCAGTACCACTGGACTTATATGGCAGTACCACTGGACTTATACGGCAGTATCACTGGACTTATACGGCAGTACCACTTGACTTATACGGCAGTATCACTGGACTTATACGGCAGTACCACTTGACTTATGGCAGTATCACTGGACTTATACGGCAGTACCACTGGACTTATATGGCAGTACCACTGGACTTATACGGCAGTATCACTGGACTTATACGGCAGTACCACTGGACTTATACGGCAGTACCACTGGACTGGACTTATACGGTAGTACCCCTGAACTTATACGGCTACACCACTGGACTGGACTTATACGGCAGTACCACTGGACTTATACGGCAGTAATACCAGTGGACTTATACGGCAGTACCACTGGACTTATATGGCAGTATCACTGGACTTATATGGCAGTATCACTGGACTTATACGGCAGTACCACTGGACTTATATGGCAGTACCACTGGACTTATACGGCAGTATCACTGGACTTATACGGCAGTACCACTTGACTTATACGGCAGTACCACTGGACTTATACGGCAGTACCCCTGGACTTATACGGCAGTACCCCTGGACTTATACGGCAGAACCACTGGACTGATGCAGCACAACACAGCACTGGAATGACACATAAGATAGAGCAGGTCGCCACACCACTTTCCCGCACAGACAGACACTGAGGAGAGAGACACATCCTCTCGCTACACTCTCCAGGACTAGAGAGAAAATGGCGGCGACTCGCGGCTCCTTATGTGGAATCCAAACCCCGTGAGAATCCGACAGTGGGATGATGACGTTTTGCCTCGTTCTGGTTTCCGAGTCTGGCGAGAAGTCCTGAGCCGGACTCGAATCCGGGCTCGGGACGTGAAGTTCGGGGGGGCTCATCTCTAATTTACACCCATCTTCAGATGGTATAAACTCCTTTAAGCTTATAGAGTCATAGGAGCAGGAGAGAGATCCCTGTCCTGCAGCCTCCGCCCGGTGCTGTCTGCGTTTCCGGAAACTGACACTGTGTGCAAGCAAACTCAAATTCCACCGAGGAGTCTTTCACAAACATGAAATAAATCCTCCAAAATGCAGGAGATAAAACTCACAGGGACATCGGTTATCAGTACCTCTGTCCATGTGGGTTTCCTTTAGTACATAGCAGGGATATTTTCAGACAAAATTCTGCGATTATTTATACATAGGCCCCTAAAATACTGTAGTTAGAGGAACTTTCAGGTGCGCCATCTAGTGGCTGACGAGGTCACTATATGGAATTTTGCAGAAAAGTGGATTCAACTTTATTTCTATTTATTGTTTTTATTATTCTAATTATTAACTGTTGCAATTTGTCCAATTGTGAAACTATGTTTCCATGAAGTACTACAACAAATAAAATATATCTGCGGCAATGACAATGTCTGGCTTTTCTTTCATTTGTTTTGGTCAACATTAAACAAAGGTAATTCTAAGTGATAATATGCTATTTACAAGAGAAGAATGGTAACTGGGATGTAGAAGTGTCACTATATTTCTCTATTATTATTACATACAAAATGATTATATATATATATATATATATATATATATATATATATACTGGCTGAATCAGCAATTGAAGACTCAGCTGTAGATATTGCTGCTATTTGCAAAAATGATTAAAATGTTTAGTAGATTTAATTGATACATCTTAGCATCCCCTGTAGTGATCGAAACACAGTCTGGGCTACAGTATTAATGTGGCCATTGCTGTGGAGTGACAGTTGGTCAGATTGTGAAATAGCAGCAGCCAATGATACTGCCTGCAGAGTGATACTGACAGCCAGTGAGGTAAGTGTGTAGTGTATGTTAGTAACAGTCCTTCTCCTCCTATCTTATATCACCCTGATGGTGCCCTGATGGTATGCTAACCTGCTAATAAATGCTATTAATGGCGTTTTTCAACACCCCCGTCCTACACCCTCTCCCTCCACTCTCCGGTGTTAAATGGCTCCCGCGATCACGAAAGAGGGACGTTTTGCCTCATTTTGGGATCCGAGTGTGGCGGGAAGATCCGAGCCGGGACTTGGAAACACTTGGAACCCCTAAGTTCGGGGGTGTTTGGATTTCACTAAATCCGAACCACACATCCAGGGTCGGACTGGCCCACAGGGGTATCAGGGAAACCACTGGTAGGCCCCACTGCCTGAGGGCCCACTTCTTCCTGTAAGGATCAGAATCCAGACTGTGCACTTGTATTATACATGGTAGATATGTTGCATTACACTGCATTAGACTATTGTGTATTTCAAGCCTATGTGGAGGCTGGCCACACTCCCTTTGCAGTCTGGCCACACCCCTAAGAATGGGCCCCTATCACTGCATTCCCCCGGTGGGCCCTTCATGCCCCAGTCCGACACTGCACACATCTCTAATGGTCATGCCATTGTTGATGCAGAAAATATAGCTCCTCTATAGAGGGGAGATGTATCAAACCGTAAAGAGTGGGGAAGTGGGGAAGTTGTCTGTAGCAACCAATCAGGCACTAGCTATCATTTTGATACATTTCCACACATCTGCTAGTGATCTATTGCTGCAGACATACAGAGGAGAATGGATTCCCCCCAACCAACACCCTGACATGAACAACCTCAAATATTCATACTTAAAAAATGCAGTAATGCCCCTTGCACAATATTATGCCCCCTGCACCATAATTTGCCACACAACACAATGCCCATGATACATTATGCCACACACTGTAATGCCCATAATACATTATGCACTGCACTAAAGCTTTTACTTACTTTTAAATTACCTGCTCATTGCCAGGGGTTTCATGCTCTTGGTTCCATGCTCGCTGCCAGGGGATTCATGCTCTGGGTTCTGTGCTTGTTGCCAGGAGTTTAATGCTCTGTGTTCTATGCTCATTGCCAGGGGTTTCATGCTCTGGGTTCCATGCTCGTTGCCAGGGGTTTCATGCTCTGGGTTCTATGCTCATTGCCAGGGGTTTCATGCTCTGGGTTCCATGCTCGTTGACAGGGGTTTCATGCTCTGGGTTCCATGCTCAATGCCAGGGGATTCATGCTCTGGGTTCTATGCTCATTGCCAGGAGTTTCATGTTCTAGGTTCCATGCTCCTTGCCAGGGGTTCCATGCTCGTTGCCAGGGGTTTCACGCTCTGGGTTCTATGCTCGTTGCCAGGGGTTTCATGCTCTGGGTTCTATGCTCATTGCCAGGGGTTTCATGCTCTGGGTTCTATGCTCATTGCTAGGAGTTTCATGCTCTAGGTTCCATGCTCCTTGCCAGGGGTTCCATGCTCCTTGCCAGGGGTTTCATGCTGTGGGTGTCATGCTCGTTGCCAGGGGTGTGTAATGCTCATTGCCAGAGGTGTATACTATGTTGGTGCCAGGCCGCTGGCTGCTATTCTGTTCCCCCTCCTCCCGCCCATAGTACTGCACTCGGAGGGCGGAGTTTCATGAAATGACAAAGTTGCCTCCCCGAGCGGTGTACAATGGGAGGGAGGAGGGGAAGCAGGATAGCAGCCAGCAGGTGTTGCGGCGGGCTCCCCGTGTGATTGTACGGCTCGCCTGCCGCTAGAATCGGCTCTGGGTACCTCATATATCATTGGATTTCTGGTTTATCAGTAACTATAGATCATTTACAAAGTTTAGGTTTTATTGTCTATTCCAAAAATGTTTAGCCCTTAATTAGAATGTATTGTCAATCTGCTTGTTTCCAATTTATTTGTTAAGTTGTTGAGTCCCTTAACTGTATTATTTCATTAACAATTGGCCTGGTGCATTCATTTGTAGGCTGTTGGGGGAGGATAGAGTTAGGTTGTGGGGGAGAGGGTTAGGCTGGGGGGGGGGGTTAGGGTTAGGCTGTGGGGGGAGGATCAGGGGGAGGCTAAGGTTAGGCTGTGGGGGGTTAGGGTTAGGCTGCGTTGGAAAGTTAGGCTTAGGCACTATGGAGAAGGTTAGGGTGAGAAATACTCACTGAAATGCAGCAACATCAGAGGTCTACACCGGAAGTCACTGTCACATGGTGTGATTTGGAAGAGAATGCTGGAGCCTCCGCTGCCTATGGGAGAAGGTAATGACCCCCTAGACTACCGGGGATCGTTTGTCTAGAGTTCATCATGTAGACATATCATCTGGGTAGACTTGATGACTGTTGACATGGCCACTGTCGACATGCTGAACATGCTGACATGGTGCATGTTGACAGTTTGACCTCATGTTGACCTGTTGACTGCCAACCACACCACACCCCACATATATGATACCTCCATGGGAGCCAATGCATGTTGTAATATAGGGGTCTACCACTAAGTGGAGCTGCAATGCGCTCAAAAAGAGCCAGGGGCCCCTGCACCCATTACAGATACTCCAATGCTGTTTGAGCTGCTAGTGAATCAACCTCTAACAGTGTAAGACTGGAATCCATTCTGTGTGAATCATAAGCTGATTAAAAAGCAATTTGGGTCTGAGCTGTACAACCGCTAGAGTCCCAACAACTATATTTGCTCTCTATTTTTAAGGGTGCATGTCTATGCCTCACTGGATTTGGCCCCATGTCCCCATTAGTACACAGGCCACTCTCAGCGGCTCTTGCTAATCCTACTACTTGGGCTACTGTGGATTGCAAATACATGCATGTTATAGGACAGTGGCCGTTCAGCATCGGAGTACTCAAATGCATAACTGCCTACTCTTCTAGAAGGTACTGGAGACTTATGAGTTTTTGGGTAGTCCCCCAGAAGAGTGGGTGGGTTTCCCACATCTCGCCCACTTCCTAGGGGCGGGTGTGTGTTGTCAAAGTCGGAAAAATATCATACTACACGTTGCCATATATTCACCTCATGCGCGTGCCTGCTACACGTGCACATTCTCTCCCGTGCGTGCGGATACTCGCAGCTGCGTGATGGCGCCTCCTCGGCCATGCGCTCGAGCGCGTGGTATGTGCATTTACGGTAGAGTTTGTGTGCGTCTAGCGGGCGACTCAAACGTTAAATAATAAAACCAAATAGTATGTTTTATAGATAATGTTCCCCTTAATAATGATTGTAAGTTTGTTTAATGTAACTGGTCGCTGGACAGAGAAATTCCTCTTTTCATGATATGAAGGGTCAGACAGGGTTTGAGCAGTTGTGTTTGGTACCTAACTAAAGAACATTTTATTAGAAACAATCCGGTGCTGGTTAGGTAAAGATTAATCGCTCCTGCGTATAGTTATGGCTATCAGTAGTTTCTGGACATTTACTATATTTGCGGTTCATTATCCATGCGGCGGGAATCCTGAGATTCCCTCCCACCTGAGCAGTTTGATATAGTCACAGCCCACCTGTTCAAACTAACCTATGACCTTTTGTTATGATGCGAGGAGACATTCCTGTGTCCAATGAACAATGCGATTGTAGGTCCCTTTGTAGTATACTGTACGCAGTGTATATAAGGACAGCCAGCCTGGCCAGCCCAGTCTTCTCTCCACAAACGGTTATCATCTTGACTAACTCGGAGCTGGTACCAGAGCTGCGCAACGATCATTCCCCAGTGTGTGTAAGTTATTCTCTGTAACCATTCTAAATCTCTGTTTGTATTTGCCATATTCTCTCTCTCTGTTATTGTATAAGATTGTGACGATATTGTATATTTATGTGTAGTTAGCCTGCTTAGATATTGATGTTAGCCTGTAGTGTATGAACTGTTAACTGTTTTCCCTTTTTTACATAGCTAGATATTGTTAGTAAAGGTGTTGGAACCTTAGCAAGGTATTGTGTGTTTATTACATTACTGAGGGTATTCGGAGCGTCTCAATCGCTCAAACAGCTTTTGTATTAACAAGGTTAAGCAGCGTTATATCGCTACAGTATTTCAATACAAGGTTTACAGTATAAGCGTATCGACACAACGCGTTAAGTTGTGAGCGAGCGTGTCGCATGTGCGTCTCGACCACGACTAAGCGTCTGCTACGCTAAGTGCGTACCCTTACGGTACCCCATACGCCAATTGCGTACTGAGTCTCTTACCCATTTTATAGTAAATGTAATAAGATAAATAATTAGCTTTATCAGTGTGTGTTCCAGTTCACTTCAATAAGGATATTGCTTTCTTCTCTGAGGATCATGGTTAATAATCAAAATTATAGAGGAGATGTTTCAGGACTTGGAGAGCGATAACACGGAGCAGGTAACCAAAGCGACCAAATTTAGGCCCTCATTCCGAGTTGTTCGCTCGCTAGCTGCTTTTAGCAGCATTGCACACGCTAAGCCGCCGCCTACTGGGAGTGAATCTTAGCTTAGTAAAATTGTGAACGAAGTATTCGCAATATAGCGAAAAGAAATTTCTTAGCAGTTCCTGAGTAGCTCCAGACTTACTCAGAAATAGCGATCAGTTCAGGCCGTTTCGTTCCTGGTTTGACGTCACACACACGCCCAGCGCCCGGCCAACCACTCTCCCGTTTCTCCAGACACTCCCGCGTTTTTGCCTGACACGCCTGCGTTTTTCCGCACACTCCCAGAAAACGGCCAGTTTTCGCCCAGAAACACCCACTTCCTGTCAATCACTTCAACGATGAAAAATCTTCATTCTGATCGTGAGTATATCTACTAAGCTCTTAGTAAAATTATTACCCGCATGCGCACTGCGAACCATGCGCATGCGCATTTTTGCCTTAATCGCTCCGATGCGAAAATCGGCTACGAGCGAACAACTCGGAATGACCACCTTAGTTTCTAGATGTCATTTCATAGACTCCACTAGATAAATGACAGTAAGATGCTGATTGGTTACTTTGCAAAACTTTTCCACTTATCTCTAGCGGCTTGATACTGTATATCTCCCAATATGTAGTAAAGAACGTGTGAAACTTTATAAACTTCTAGTTTCCAAACTCTATAGGAATTGGGAGATCATTGAAGCTCCCACCTCCTGAGCTCCTAGCAATTAGGAAAACAAAGTTCCCCAGGCATACTGCACTCCCGCCAGACTGGGCGACATGAACTATAAAATATGCGGAAATAATTATTTATGAAGCTGGAAATGCTGAACTACTCCTTCCAGTAATATCTGTATTATTCTGCTCACTCTAGGTAGGGGGCGGCACGGTATCACAGTGGTGACCGGGGCACTTTCATTGTGGAGTTTATATGTTTATATATTCCATATAGAGCTGTATGCTGCAAACACAATATAACAAATGAGAATTGTTAATGGAGAGTGTACTAGCTTTATGTTACTACTAAGAAATAGAAGCATTGGAAATATCTGAAAACATATCATCCTAATAATAGCACAGCTAGCTCAGGCATGTTCTGTGTTGTTGCTATACTATATTAATTAGAGGGCAGTACACATGTCATTATTAATTAGAAGAAAGAACACACATCTGTATTAATTAGAAGAAAGAACACATATCGTTAGCATTACAAATTAATCCCCAGTCCTGCCATGAACTGTGCCCAGCGACAAAATTCCCTGGGACTTACGTGTCATGGCATAATTACTGTCCTGGGATAATTACTGTCCTGGGATAATTACTGTCCTGGGATAATTACTGTCATGCTGAATCTGGAGTCATTATTTTATGCTGCTCGAATTCCTTGAGCTCACATAACACATAACATTCAATCAATTCCATGTAACACCTACAGCAATGTACCTAACACCCACTGCAGATGTTATATGTTCTGTTCTTCCCCTGGGAGACATCCACACTTGTACAGTACCTTGTCAACAGATGAGTGGTCATTACTGAAAAGCTTATTGGACATGATCAGAGTCTGATTAAGACCCTATGGGACCCTTGGCAATATACTACTTCGGGGGCCCTTTCCACCTCCATTCCTCCCAAAAAACAAACTGGCATATGTGCTATATATTCTGCAAATGAGTGATGGCTGTAATTGTAATATAATCCACATGACACCCGCATCTTTGCAGTTCCCGCAGAGCTCAATTTATTTTTTGCTGCTGCCCTTGCTTTATTGACTGTAGGGGACCATGCACTTTACTGGGACCTCCAGCCATTAGTCGTGGAGTCCAGAGCTTGGGTGCTCAAGTGTTGTCATGGCGGCTCTTAGAGGTGGAGGGTCTTGAGGGGTTATTCAGAGTTGTTAGCAAATCAAAAAGTTAGCAGTTGGGCAAACCATGGAGGTCATTCCGAGTTGTTCGCTCGCAAGCGGATTTTAGCAGATTTGCTCATGCTAAGCCGCCGCCTACTGGGAGTGAATCTTAGCATCTTAAAATTGCGAACGATGTATTCGCAATATTGCGATTACACACCTCGTAGCAGTTTCTGAGTAGCTCCAGACTTACTCGGCATCTGCGATCATTTCAGTGCTTGTCGTTCCTGGTTTGACGTCACAAACACACCCAGCGTTCGCCCAGACACTCCTCCGTTTCTCCGGCCACTCCTGCGTTTTTTCCGGAAACGGTAGCGTTTTTTCCCACACGCCCATAAAACGGCCTGTTTCCGCCCAGTAACACCCATTTCCTGTCTATCACATTACGATCGCCAGAACGATGAAAAAGCCGTGAGTAAAATTACTAAGTGCATAGCAAATTTACTTGGCGCAGTCGCAGTGCGAACATTGCGCATGCGCATTAAGCGGAAAATCGCTGCGATGCGAAGATTTTTACCGAGCGAACAACTCGGAATGAGGGCCCATGTGCAGTGTGCACTGCAGGTGGGGCAGATGTAACGTGCAGAGAGAGTTAGATTTGGGTGGGGTGTGTTCAAACTGAACTCTAAATTGGCAGGTAAAAATAAAGCAGCCAGTATTTACCCTGCACAGAAACAATATAACCCGCCCAAATCTAACTCTCTCTGCACATGTTACATCTGCCCCACCTGCAGTGCACATGGGGCCTCATTCAGATCCGTTTGCATGTTGCATTTTTTTGCAGCCCTGCGAGCGGATCTGTATTGCGCATGCGCACGGGTCGCAGTGTGCAGTCGCACCGGCGATCACAAGAAGATTGACAGGCAGGAGGCGTTCGTGGGCAGCAAGTCACAGTTTTCTAGGAGTGTCCGGAGAAACGTAGGTGTGCCAGGCCATTTCAGGGAGGGTCCCTGACGTCATCAACATCCCGGATCGTCGCAGCGGGTGAGTAAGTCCTGGGCTCTACAGAAACTGCACAAACTTTGTTTGTGCAGCTCTCTGCACAAGCGTTTGCAGCCCTGCACAGCAAATCCCCCCTCCCCTGTGGCGGCGATTACCTGGACGCAGCAGTGCAAAAAAATAGCCTGCGTGCGACCAGGTCTGAATGAGGCCCCTGATTTTGCCAAATTGCTGACTTTTTGGTTTGCTAACAGCGCCGAATAACGCCCTTGCGCAAAACTTCCTTTTCTCAATGAATTCATATAGAGGTGATGTTTTGCGCTTGGGCTATGTAAGGGGGGATGATGGAATGTGTTTGGTAGAGGCACTCGGCTACAGTATTTGTCAAGCGGAAATATTGAAACATTTTTGTGTTGCAGAAAAATTTACTTATTTGTAGGACTGACATACGGTATCTGGTCTTTAGGTCAACAACACTTAGGTCGACATTCATTAGGTCGACCATTATTGGTCGACATTAGGTCGACATGGAAAAAGGTCGACATGAGTTTTTCTCTTTTTTTTCTTATCCATAATTTACGATCCACGTGGACTACGACCGGTAATAGTAACCTGCCCGAAGCATAGCGAACGAATTGAGCCACGGAAGGGGACACGGTGCACTAATTGGGGTTCCCGGTCACTTTACGAAGAAACTACACCCAAATAAAAAATGTAAAAAAACTCACATCGACCTTTTTCCAGGTCGACCTCGTCCACGTTGACCTAATGGCAGCGTCGACCTATTTCAGGTGTCGACCTAGTCACTGTCGACCAACAGTGGTCGACCGAATGACTGTCGACCTAGTCACTGTCGACTCTATGATCCACACCCAATCTATACATAGTGCCATGTTTTCAATTGGACGTGTCTTGAGGGGTTGGGGGCGGTAATGCCGGAGGTCAGGATCACAGAGATCAGCATCCCGGCCACGGGATTCCGGCCGCCAGAATGCCGGCGGATGGGTGAGCGAAACGGAACCCCTTACGGGCTCGCTGCACTCTATAGGTTTCGTAGACACCAACGAGTGGGATCATTACGAAATCCCGCTGGACAGGATCCCGGCGGTCGGAATACTGACACCGGAATCCCGACCAGCACAATCCCGACAGGGGGGTGAGGGCAACGCAGCCCCTTGCGGGCTCGCTGCGCTCTCCACGCTGCGAGCACGGTGCCTCGCTACGCTCGGCACACTAATTTCTCTATCGTCCTAGTGGATGCTGGGGTTCCTGAAAGGACCATGGGGAATAGCGGCTCCGCAGGAGACAGGGCACAAAAGTAAAGCTTTCCGATCAGGTGGTGTGCACTGGCTCCTCCCCCTATGACCCTCCTCCAAGCCAGTTAGATTTTTGTGCCCGGCCGAGAAGGGTGCAATCTAGGTGGCTCTCCTAAAGAGCTGCTTAGAAAAGTTTAGCTTAGGTTTTTTACTTTACAGTGAGTCCTGCTGGCAACAGGATCACTGCAACGAGGGACTTAGGGGAGAAGAAGTGAACTCACCTGCGTGCAGGATGGATTGGCTTCTTGGCTACTGGACATCAGCTCCAGAGGGACGATCACAGGTACAGCCTGGATGGTCACCGGAGCCTTGCCGCCGGCCCCCTTGCAGATGCTGAAGTAAGAAGAGGTCCAGAATCGGCGGCAGAAGACTCCTCAGTCTTCTAAAGGTAGCGCACAGCACTGCAGCTGTGCGCCATTTTCCTCTCAGCACACTTCACACGGCAGTCACTGAGGGTGCAGGGCGCTGGGAGGGGGGCGCCCTGGGAGGCAAATGAATACCTATTTTGGCTAAAAATACCTCACATATAGCCTCCGGAGGCTATATGGAGATATTTAACCCCTGCCAGAATCCGTTAAGAGCGGGAGACGAGGCCGCCGAAAAAGGGGCGGGGCCTATCTCCTCAGCACACAGCGCCATTTTCCCTCACAGAAAGGCTGGAGGGAAGGCTCCCAGGCTCTCCCCTGCACTGCACTACAGAAACAGGGTTAAAACAGAGAGGGGGGGCACTAATTTGGCGTTAGAAATATATAAAAAATGCTATAAGGGAAAACACTTATATAAGGTTGTCCCTATATAATTATAGCGTTTTTGGTGTGTGCTGGCAAACTCTCCCTCTGTCTCTCCAAAGGGCTAGTGGGTCCTGTCCTCTATCAGAGCATTCCCTGTGTGTGTGCTGTGTGTCGGTACGTGTGTGTCGACATGTAGGAGGACGATGTTGGTGAGGAGGCGGAGCAAATTGCCTGTAATGGTGATGTCACTCTCTAGGGAGTCGACACCGGAATGGATGGCTTATTTAGGGAATTACGTGATAATGTCAACATGCTGCAAGGTCGGTTGACGACATGAGACGGCCGACAAACAATTAGTACCGGTCCAGACGTCTCAAAAACACCGTCAGGGGTTTTTAAAACGCCCGTTTACTTTAGTCGGTCGACACAGACACAGACAGGGACACTGAATCCAGTGTCGACGGTGAATAAACAAACATATTCCTTATTAGGGCCACACGTTAAAGGCAATGAAGGAGGTGTTACATATTTCTGATACTACAAGTACCACAAAAGAGGGTATTATGTGGGATGTGAAAAAACTACCATAGTTTTTCCTGAATCAGATAAATTAAATAAAGTGTGTGATGATGCGTGGGTTCCCCCCGATAGAAAATTATGGGCGGTATACCCTTTCCCGCCAGAAGTTAGGGCGCGTTGGGAAACACCCCTTAGGGTGGATAAGGCGATCACACGCTTATCAAAACAAGTGGCGGTACCGTCTATAGATAGGGCCGTCCTCAAGGACCAGCTGACAGGAGGCTGGAAAATATCATAAAAAGTATATACACACATACTGGTGTTATACTGCGACCAGCGATCGCCTCAGCCTGGATGTGCAGAGCTGGGGTGGCTTGGTCGGATTCCCTGACTAAAAATATTGATACCCTTGACAGGGACAGTATTTTATTGACTATAGAGCATTTAAAGGATGCATTTCTATATATGCGAGATGCACAGAGAGATATTTGCACTCTGGCATCAAGAGTAAATGCGATGTCCATAACTGCCAGAAGATGTTATGGACACGACAGTGGTCAGGTGATGCAGATTCCAAACGGCACAAAGGTGTATTGCCGTATAAAGGAAGAGGAGTTATTTGGGGTCGGTCCATCGGATCTGGTGGCCACGGCAACTGCTGGAAAATCCACCGTTTTTACCCTAAGTCACATCTCTGCAGAAAAAGACACCGTCTTTTCAGCCTCAGTCCTTTCGTCCCTATAAGATCATATCTGCCCAGGGATAGAGGAAAGGGAAGAAGACTGCAGCAGGCAGCCCATTCCCAGGAACAGAAGCGTTCCACCGCTTCTGACAAGTTCTCAGCATGGCGCTGAGACCGTACAGGACCCCTGGATCCTACAAGTAGTATCCCAGGGGTACAGATTGGAATGTCGAGACGTTTCCCCTTCGCAGGCTCCTGAAGTCTGCTTTACCAAGGTCTCCCTCCGACAAGGAGGCAGTATGGGAAAAAATTCACAAGCTGTATTCCCAGCAGGTGATAATTAAATTACCCCTCCTACTACAAGAAAAGGGGTATTATTCCACACTATATTGTGGTACTGAAGCCAGAAGGCTAGGTGAGACTTATTCTAAAAAATTTTTTGAACACTTACAAAGGTTCAAATCAAGATGGAGTCACTCAGAGCAGTGATAACGAACCAGGAAGAAGGGGACTATATAGTGTCCCGGGACATCAGGGATGCTTACCTCTATGTCCCAAATTTGCCCTTCTCACTAAGGGTACCTCAGGTTCGTGGTGCAGAACTGTCACTATCAGTTTCAGACGCTGCCGTTTGGATTGTCCACGGCACCCCGGGTCTTTACCAAGGTAATGGCCGAAATGATGATTCTTCTTCGAAGAAAAGGCGTCTTAATTATCCCTTACTTGGACGATCTCCTGATAAGGGCATAGTCCAGGGAACAGTTGGAGGTCGGAGTAGCACTATCTAGGATACTGCTACAACAGCACGGGTGGATTCTAAATATTCCAAAATCGCAGCTGATCCCGACGACACGTCTGCTGTGCCTAGGGATGATTCTGGACACAGTCCAGAAAAAGGTGTTTCTCCCGGAAGAGAAAGCCAGGGAGTTATCCGAGCTAGTCAGGAACCTCCTAAAAACAGTGCATCATTGCACAAGGGTCCTGGTAAAAATGGTGGCTTCCTACGAAGCAATTCCATTCGGCAGATTTCACGCAAGAACTTTTCAGTGGGATCTGCTGGACAAATGGTCCGGATCGCATCTTCAGATGCATCAGCGGATAACCCTATATCCAAGGACAAGGGTGTCTCTCCTGTGGTGGTTATAGAGTGCTCATCTTCTAGAGGGCCGCAGATTCGGCATTCAGGATTGGATGCTGGTGACCACGGAGCCCAGCCCGAGAGGCTGGGGAGCAGTCACACAAGGAAAAAATTTCCAGGGAGTGTGATCAAGTCTGGAGACTTTTCTCCACATAAATATACTGGAGCTAAGGGTAAATTTATAATGCTCTAAGCTTAGCAAGACCTCTGCTTCAAGGTCAGCCGGTATTGATCCAGAGGGAAAAACATCACGGCAGTCGCCCACGTAAACAGACAGGGCGACACAAGAAGCAGGAGGGTGTTGCCTTATAGGTAATTGTCTGCACTTAGTCTAATATTAGGGCAATAGATGTTGTCTGAATCAAAATATAATTCATTATAAATAGGCGATGTTACCATAGTGGACAGTATAGTGGATATATATAGTAAGGAATAGATATGAAATAAGTTTGAATGTATGAGGTAATGTTTAGCTGATTTAAGAAATTAGGTTTGTGTATGTGTTTATATAGATATACTGTATATTTGTGTTTTACAGCAAGATGGTAAAAAATAGTGTAGGGAACAGGTTTATTCTGCTCTAGTCATAAATAAGGCCAGAGAGGTTACAGTAAGATCAAGAGTCATTGTAGAGAAAAGGTATTAGGCCATAAATGATAATAGGTATGTGACAGAGCTCTGTTGGTCATTGGAATTCACAGGTGTGCTTACAGTAGATCAGAATCTACTGGTTTGTCTATTGTCCAGTGAAGGTTAAAAGCTAGGGAGTATAAATTAACTACTATGAAAAGAGATCACATCCATTGATAAAACATTGTGTAACCGACCCCAGGAAAACTTGTCAATACAACAGAACTTTGGATGAAAAGACATTCCAGATTTTACAATACTATACTTGCTTAAGGCAGTGTGGACACCACACTTTTATGACACCATGCCTCCGTGAACAGGACACGACAGCCCAGTTCAATGTTTGTTTTATTACACCTTGGAATCTGACAAACCTATAATTACCTATTCCATTGGAAACTATGAGAATATGATAGTTTGAATTGGTAAAATATGAGATAAAAGGACCAGACTTGTAGTTAGGAGTTAGAAGGAAGAGGGAGAGGGAGAAGAAGAAGGAGAAGGAAGGAAGTCAGTCAGGAGGAGAAGTCATGGAGAACATGCAGAAGGAATGATTCTTGGGATGGCAATCTTTAACTTGCAAGTATAAATATGATAATAATTAAAACTGTTTGTGAAACTTATGTCATGTTGTTTTATGTTATGTAACGAAGGAAACATAGCATAGCTTAATATAATTATAATTAGTATATATATCACTACTGTGTATATCTTATTCTGTACGATTTGATCTGCCTGTAAATAAAGAATCATATAAAAAGAGCGGTAATATTCAAGCTTGAACTCTCTTTAAGGAATCTTAACTTAATAACTTCATAAGTCATATGTATAAGGACTGCATATATGTATCAGCCAATTAGTTTGTAAGCCTGACATAATATATTTGCAGATATATATGATAAATGCATATTAATTGAAATATATCCATATATTAAATACCATATATGATATATTAAATATTAATATTCATAAATATGATTCCATAAATCAATATTGGCGACCACGAATTGGACTTGTTATTACTGAATCTGATTATCTGATTTATAATATTTATGAGGAGTAGCAGATGCTATAAGCTGGCTACCAAATCTGCAGAATCACGGTGGGGATGTATCTATGAAAATTTATTACCATTGTGTAATGTCAATTTTGTATTCTGTATAACCTAGGATAAATGTGTTAGTGCAATATACGTTATTTTAACTAACATAATATCTATTAGGAAGCAGCACCAAAGGCTATAAGCCTGCTGGCAAAATACAAGATCACAGTGGAATAGGTTACAAATGAGAATAAAGAATTTAAAGGCCTAGAATAGAAAATGTGCACAGTGGAAAAGAGTATTTCCAAATAAATGTATAAATGTACCAGGTATTAGAGTTTAACCTTAAGACACCGGTCAATCTTAAGGAGAGGATACCTTCAGTACTAAAAACAAAGAATATATAAATTTAGCATTGAAATGTTAAAAATGCAAAAGTTTTCTGTAGCATTTAGAAAAATGCGCAGAACTGCGGCTCTAGAAGCCAAACAGAAATGTAAAGAAGAATCAGGTTCACGTCTTCGTAAGGCGTGCCTGACCATTAATGCAAAAATGCATTCGTTATTTAAGTCCCTTAAACAGAAAAATAAACAGAAAAAGTTTGGGGCAGAAGCGAAAAGCCTGACAGTTTGTAATCAAATTGTCAAGATCTCTGATGAAGAGATAACATCCAGCAAGCAAGCTGAGATAGAAACACCAAACAGGAATAGTGTTGAGGTATGTGAAACTCTGTACACAGAGTCTACAGGAGTCAGAAATGACTTAATCAGTCAAGATCCTAAAATTAAGGAAAGTTACATGTTGCAGGACTGCATCAATGTGCAGCGCATGGAGTCTGCTATGGTCACACAGACCACCAGCAGAACAGCCTCTGTGGTAAAGGAAGAAAGTAGCAATGTGCCGGATGTGTCTATCATCAGACAGCACATTAATGTAAAGGAGGTAGCAGCAATAGGAGATGTCCCCTATACTGTGTCTAGTAAGGGGGAAGATCATTGTAACTCAGATTATGAGTATTCTGCTGAATACACTCTCAGAGTTCCCAATGTAAATGAAGAATTTGTTATGCCCTTAGGCAAAGGTGAATTGTCAGCAGATTTAAACACTGATAGCAGCAGTACAGTGCACACAGGGGTGGGGAAGTTCCCCATGGTGAAAACTCCCATGGCAACCAGAGTTGCAAACCTTGAAATGTATTCACCTGGAAACATGTTTAAAGGGAAAATCCATGAAATTAATTCAGGAATGCATGTTTACAAACAAAGTTCCCAAACTTATGTAACCCCCACAGAGCACTCAGAGACTTCTAGTGATGGTGCAAATGTTTGCATGCTCTCAGAGAGACCACATGCAGAGTGTCATTCTGCAAACCACACACCAATTAACAATGACAAAAAGGATCACCAGGATGAAAATGTTTTTATGCCCTGGTGCCATAACCATTTTATTACAGGTGTGGAAAGACAGAAAGCCCTGGGACCTGCAATACATATTTGGCAAAGTCTAACAAGTTTCTCTCCCCACAAGAATATTTTTCAGGAAATACAAGATGCTTCAAGACCAAGAAGCCATGCCAAGCAGCAAACGCTATGGTTGGAGACAGTCTGGGACCAGGCTGCATCACAAGGGAGTATGGTCACAAGTGAATACGGTAGTATCATTCCTTTACTTGTTAGGTCCAATGTAGCCATTGTTTGCTTTGATGTTCCAACAGCCACAGTTTCCAAATTAAACCAGCATCATATCTGCAGCGACAATTGTGCTGTCATTGACACACAATGTGACAGGAAAGATTGGCACAGGCCAGAAACAATTGTTTGTTTGTTTGTTCTTCAATCTTTAAAGACACATTTGTAAATTCTGTACCTGATAACATGCAGCAGATAGGACAGAATGCATAGCAAGCTATGTTAAATCACTGTATAAATATCTGTGATATTCATTGTATGTATTTTTGTTTGATTCATAGTAATCCTGGCAACCTGTATACAGAATGGTGCAAGACTCCAAAAAGACTCCAATTTACAAGGGAAAAGGTCTTCATTAACCCTTTCATCGCTGCTATCCAGCAAAATCTACATAGCATCCCTAAAGACTGATATATGGACAAATCCTCAAGGAGTTTTCCAGTTTCACAAGAAAGGGGAATGTTTTCATTAACCCTTTCATCACAAGTAATCATTACTTGTCTTTCAAACTACATGTACACCCCCACAACAGTGTACAGCACATCTCATCACTGTGATTATACAGAACTGTCTCATCCCTTCATATACCTTAATCAAATATATATGTAAACATTTGTCTGATATATATATATATATATATATATATATATATATATATATATATTATATCATGGTATTATATACCTTGTAAATATTTTATGTTTTTTTTTATATTACACAGTAGATACTATCTATGCTTCCTTCGTAAAAGCTTCAAAAGTAATTAAATATCTAATACTGGATGGAATTAGATTTAGTCAAAACCATTCCTAAATGATATTTAATATCTGTTTGAAGCAAAATTGTATTCATTTATTGTATTGATAGGATGTTACTATATACACATCAAAAGCATTTTAAATAATTATTAGTCAAAATATAGGTAGGATAGAAAACGCCTTTATATGGGTTAAACTGGTATAGGGTTATTTAAGATTGAGATGTATAAATAGGTTCAAGGTAGAATAAGGAGACTTAAGACTGCATGGTAATTTATTCAGTGAGGAAATACAGTAAACAGAGTAGGTGTACTACTCGCAGCCATTTGTGGTACTATTGCCCGAAGACAATTAAGACCTACTATTAACAAGCAAAGAAAGAAAGAAAGACTGGTTCATATATGACTGTTCTATTCAAAATCACAACCTGTTTTGTGCAAAGCAATATGGACACTGGTCACAACTGCGGTATTGGATAAACGCAAAGGAAACAGAACTGCTAAATACTGTATAAAGACCATTACCGAGGGTCATCACAAGTACTGAGTTGCAAACTCAAGATCATAGTACGCAAAATACACAGCCCTCTGCGTCAAACAGCGAAATGGCAAGCAAAGGAGCAGCTGCTATGAAGAATTCTACTTCAACTGCCTCCATAATGCAGACGCAAGGCGTCTCCAATTGCAAGCAAACCACGCAGATGACAGTCTTATCCCAGTAAATTGCTACAGCCAAGAACAGCAAAAATGTCCAAATGTACTGATCCAGATACAGAAAAAAAAGGTCTACAATTGGGCTATGGTATTCCAAATGTCTGTAGAAATTAGTTTTCCTCATGAATACTGAATAAAAACCTCAGTCTTGTCTGCTTTAGTTAAAAAGTAGAATAAGGTTAGGTAAGCTAAGAATTTTTATAGATTTTTAAAATCACAATGGTTATTATTATTACACTTATGGTATATATTATGGTTACAACGAAAGTTATGTTTGAAGGAATATTTTGAAACGTATTTGGAGGCAATTACGCTAGTTTAATGTGTGGCCAATCAAAATAATTTCTCATGGCCACAAGGGGGCGACTGTTGCCTTATAGGTAATTGTCTGCACTTAGTCTAATATTAGGGCAATAGATGTTGTCTGAATCAAAATATAATTCATTATAAATAGGCGATGTTACCATAGTGGACAGTATAGTGGATATATATAGTAAGGAATAGATATGAAATAAGTTTGAATGTATGAGGTAATGTTTAGCTGATTTAAGAAATTAGGTTTGTGTATGTGTTTATATAGATATACTGTATATTTGTGTTTTACAGCAAGATGGTAAAAAATAGTGTAGGGAACAGGTTTATTCTGCTCTAGTCATAAATAAGGCCAGAGAGGTTACAGTAAGATCAAGAGTCATTGTAGAGAAAAGGTATTAGGCCATAAATGATAATAGGTATGTGACAGAGCTCTGTTGGTCATTGGAATTCACAGGTGTGCTTACAGTAGATCAGAATCTACTGGTTTGTCTATTGTCCAGTGAAGGTTAAAAGCTAGGGAGTATAAATTAACTACTATGAAAAGAGATCACATCCATTGATAAAACATTGTGTAACCGACCCCAGGAAAACTTGTCAATACAACAGAACTTTGGATGAAAAGACATTCCAGATTTTACAATACTATACTTGCTTAAGGCAGTGTGGACACCACACTTTTATGACACCATGCCTCCGTGAACAGGACACGACAGCCCAGTTCAATGTTTGTTTTATTACACCTTGGAATCTGACAAACCTATAATTACCTATTCCATTGGAAACTATGAGAATATGATAGTTTGAATTGGTAAAATATGAGATAAAAGGACCAGACTTGTAGTTAGGAGTTAGAAGGAAGAGGGAGAGGGAGAAGAAGAAGGAGAAGGAAGGAAGTCAGTCAGGAGGAGAAGTCATGGAGAACATGCAGAAGGAATGATTCTTGGGATGGCAATCTTTAACTTGCAAGTATAAATATGATAATAATTAAAACTGTTTGTGAAACTTATGTCATGTTGTTTTATGTTATGTAACGAAGGAAACATAGCATAGCTTAATATAATTATAATTAGTATATATATCACTACTGTGTATATCTTATTCTGTACGATTTGATCTGCCTGTAAATAAAGAATCATATAAAAAGAGCGGTAATATTCAAGCTTGAACTCTCTTTAAGGAATCTTAACTTAATAACTTCATAAGTCATATGTATAAGGACTGCATATATGTATCAGCCAATTAGTTTGTAAGCCTGACATAATATATTTGCAGATATATATGATAAATGCATATTAATTGAAATATATCCATATATTAAATACCATATATGATATATTAAATATTAATATTCATAAATATGATTCCAAAAAGCAATAAGGGCAATGGCAAAAACTGCAAGGACTTTTCGCTGGGCGGAAAATCATGTGATAGCACTGTCAGCAGTGTTTCATCCCGGGAATGGAAACTGGGAAGCAGACTTCCTCAGCAGGCACGACCTCCACCCGGGAGAGTGGAAACTTCATCGGGAAGTTTTTTCCACATGATTGTAAACCGTTGGGAAATACCAAAGGTGGACATGATGGCGTCCCGTCTGAACAAAAAACGGGACAGGTATTGCGCCAGGTCAAGAGACCCTCAGGCAATAGCTGTGGACGTTCTGGTAACACCGTGGGTGTACCAGTCGGTGTATGTGTTCCCTCCTCTGCTTCTCATACCTAAGGTGCTGAGAATTATAAGACGTAGAGGAGTAAGAACTATACTCATGGCTCCGGATTGGCCAAGAAGGACTTGGTACCCGGAACTTCAAGAGATGCTTACAGAGGTCTTATGGCCTCTGCCGCTAAGAAGGGACTTGCTTCAGCAAGTACCATGTCTGTTCCAAGACTTACCGCAGCTGCGTTTTGTCGGCATGGCGGTGGAAAGCCGGATCCTAAGGGAAAAAGGCATTCCGGAAGAGGTCATTCCTACCCTGGTCAAAGCCAGAAAGGAGGTGACCGCACAACATTATCACCACATGTGGCGAAAATATGTTGCGTGGTGTGAGGCCAGGAAGGCCCCACAAAGAAATTTCAACTCGGTCGTTTCCTGCATTTCCTGCAAACAGGAGTGTCTATGGGCCTCAAATTGGGGTCCATTAAGGTTCAAATTTCGGCCCTGTCGATTTTCTTCCAGAAAGAATTGGCTTCAGTTCCTGAAGTCCAGAAGTTTGTCAAGGGAGTATTGCATATACAACCCCCTTTTGTGCCTCCAGTGGCACTGTGGGATCTCAACGTAGTTCTGGGATTCCTCAAATCACATTGGTTTAAAACCAGTCAAATCTGTGGATTTGAAGCATCTCACATGAAAAGTGACCATGCTCTTGGCCCTGGCCTGGACCAGGCGAGTGTCAAATTGGTGGTTTTTTCTCAAAAAAGCCCATATCTGTTTGTCCATTCGGACAGGGCAGAGCTGCGGACTCGTCCCCAGTTCTCTCCATAAGGTGGTGTCAGTGTTTCACCTGAACCAGCTTATTATGGTGCCTTGCACCTACTAGGGACTTGGAGGACTCCAAGTTGCTAGATGTTGTCAGGGCCCTGAAAATATGTTCCAGGACGGCTGGAGTCAGGAAAACTGACTTGCTGTTATCCTGTATGCACCCAACAAACTGGGTGCTCTTGCTTCTAAGCAGACTATTGCTAGTTGGATGTGTAATACAATTCAGCTTGCACATTCTGTGGCAGGCCTGCCACAGCCAAAATATGTAAATGCCCATTCCACAAGGAAGGTGGGCTCATCTTGGGCGGCTGCCCGAGGGGTCTCGGCTTTACAACTTTGCCGAGCAGCTACTTGGTCAGGGGCAAACACGTTTGCTAAATTCTACAAATTTGATACCCTGGCTAAGGAGGACCTGGAGTTCTCTCATTCGGTGCTGCAGAGTCATCCGCACTCTCCCGCCCGTTTGGGAGCTTTGGTATAATCCCCATGGTCCTTTCAGGAACCCCAGCATCCACTAGGACGATAGAGAAAATAAGAATTTACTTACCGATAATTCTATTTCTCGGAGTCCGTAGTGGATGCTGGGCGCCCATCCCAAGTGCGGATTATCTGCAATACTTGTACATAGTTACAAAAATCGGGTTATTATTGTTGTGAGCCATCTTTTCAGAGGCTCCGCTGTTATCATACTGGTAACTGGGTTTAGATCACAAGTTGTACGGTGTGATTGGTGTGGCTGGTATGAGTCTTACCCGGGATTCAAAATTCCTCCCTTATTGTGTACGCTCGTCCGGGCACAGTACCTAACTGGCTTGGAGGAGGGTCATAGGGGGAGGAGCCAGTGCACACCACCTGATCGGAAAGCTTTACTTTTGTGCCCTGTCTCCTGCGGAGCCGCTATTCCCCATGGTCCTTTCAGGAACCCCAGCATCCACTACGGACTCCGAGAAATAGAATTATCGGTAAGTAAATTCTTATTTTATTCTCCCTCTATGGGTGTCGTGGACACCCACGGAGTGAGAATATGTCGGTATCTGGCAATTACAGTTTAATGCCAAAAAATGCAAAATCATGCACTTGGGTCTCAAAAATCCTAAAGCTAAATACAGTATTAATGGCACTATACTGGAAACTACTGAGGAGGAAAGGGATCTAGGAGTCACTATTTCAGGTGACATAAAGGATGAATACAGTATTAATGGCACTATACTGGAAACTACTGAGGATGAAAGGGATCTAGGAGTCACTATTTCAGGTGACATAAAGGATGAATACAGTATTAATGGCACTATACTGGAAACTACTGAGGAGGAAAGGGATCTAGGAGTCACTATTTCAGGTGACATAAAGGATAAATACAGTATTAATGGCACTATACTGGAAACTACTGAGGATGAAAGGGATCTAGGAGTCACTATTTCAGGTGACATAAAGGATGAATACAGTATTAATGGCACTATACTGGAAACTACTGAGGAGGAAAGGGATCTAGGAGTCACTATTTCAGGTGACATAAAGGATAAATACAGTATTAATGGCACTATACTGGAAACTACTGAGGAGGAAGGGATCTAGGAGTCACTATTTCAGATGACTTAAAGGCAGGTAAGCAATGTAACAAGGCAATGAGGAAGGCTAGTCAGATGCTTGGCTGCATTGGGAGAGGAATCAGCAGCAGAAAGAAAGAAGTAATAATACCACTGTATAGGTCATTGGTACGGCCTCATCTAGAATACTGTGTTCAGTTCTGGAGGCCATATCTTCAAAAGGATATTAATACATTAGAAACTGTACAAAGGAGGGCAACTAAAATGGTGCATGGCCTACATCACACAACATACCCAGAAAGACTAAGAAATCTCAATATGTATAGTTTGGAGCAGAGAAGAGAAAGGGGGGACATGATAGAAACTTTCAAATATATCAAGGGTTTTAACAAAGTCCAGGAGGGAAACATTCTCCAAATGAAGAGAAGCAATAGGACACGAGGACATGCACTGAGGCTGGAGGGGGGGAGGTTCAGGGGAAATTTGCGGAAAAATTATTTCACAGAAAGGGTAGTGGACAAGTGGAATAGCCTCCCATCAGAGGTGGTAGAGGCTAAGACAGTAAGCAATTTAAACATGCATGGGATAGACATAAGGATATCCTTACAAAGAAATAAGGATCAAATAAGGAAGAGATAAAAATAATGTAAAAAAAAAAAAAAAAAGGGGGCAGACTAGATGGGCCAAGTGGTTCTTATCTGCCGACAAATTCTATGTTTCTATGTTTCTATGTTTTGTACCGGTCAGGATTCCAGTGTCGGTATTCCGACCGCCGGGATTCCGGCCGGTGGGATCTTGGCCGCATCCCCCATGTGTGGGAAAAGCCCCTGTTTGCTGGCATTCCAGCTGGCGGCATTGAAAACGGTCGGGATCCCGACCGCCGGTAAAGCAGCGACATTCCGTCTAGAGCATAGGTTCTCAAACTCGGTCCTCAGGACCCCACACAGTGCATGTTTTGCAGGTCTCCTCACAGAATTGCAAGTGAAATAATTAGCTGCACCTGTGGGCCTTTTAAAATGTGTCAGTGAGTAATTAATACACCTGTGCACCTGCTGGGTTACCTGCAAAACATGCACTGTGTGGGGTCCTGAGGACCGAGTTTGAGAACCTCTGGTCTAGAGCACAGGTTCTCAAACTCGGTCCTCAGGACCCCACACGGTTCATGTTTTGCAGGTCACCTGTAGATTTTTAAAATGTGACAGTTGGTGATACACAGTGCAGCTGCTGGGAGACATGGAAAATGTGAACCGTGTGGGGTCCTGAGGACCGAGTTTGAGAACCACTGGTCTAGAGATATGAGATATCTGCAAGTCAAATCAGCACACATAATGATTATATATAGCTAATCAGTATAATGCTGCAAATAATATGTTGATGCTGTCACGATCTGTCCAGATATCTAAATCAAGACATTTTGCAGCCAATCACGGGGGGTCGTTCCGACGCGATCGCACGCTGCAGTTGTTCATAGCGCAGCGATTGGGTCGGAACTGCGCATGCGGCGCCGGCGTATGCCAGACAGCCGAAGGCCGTCGCTACCTAGCGAGCGCCTCTGCCTGACTGGCCGCCATTTTTGGGGCGCGGTTCGGCCAATGCAGGTGTGGCCGGGCCGTGCGGGGGGCGGGCCGCAGCGGCTGCGTGACGTCACACGCAGCAGCTGTGACCCGGGGCAGTGACGAGTAACTCCTGGCCAGCCGCAGGACCTGCGCTGGCCGGGAGTTACTCTTCAAGCACAAAAGCATCGCCGCTGTGCGATGCTTTTGTACTTGTGAGGGGGGGCCGGACTGACATGCGGGGCGGACTAGCCCTGTGCTGGGCGTCCCCCCGCATGTCTGGGAAGATGATCGTAGCTGTGCTAAATTTAGCACAGCTACGATCAACTAGGAATGACCCCCACTGTGTATAAACACAGGGTTAGTGTTGATGAAGGAAGGAAGCATACATTGGGGGCCTGCTTTCTGTTACATTGCCTTGATTATTTAGTCGTGATGCCTTGTTAACACAGAAAAGAAGCACAAATCCTAGCTGGTACATTTAGCCTGTGTAAAAAGACAAAAGACAGATCCCTAGTATGAGCCAGCGTCACAATGCTTTGTAATGCTAAATCTGTGACTTTATACCAATTCCAAGGTAACAAAATTACTATATCACAATGCAGGTTCTTAGACCCTCTTACTACAGCTGCCACTCCCCATTTACTGGCTGGCATACCGCCACAGGCCAGTCATCACTGGGTGTTCCTGTTTGTAACCATTTCAGAACAGTGTACTTGCGGTCCAGGCTGCATGGGTGCAGCCATCTTACCTGAGGTCTGCTTACACCATTGCAGCCAGTTACAGAGGCTTAGGAGTCTATTTACTAAGCCTTGAGAGAGACAAAGTGGACGGAGATAAAGTACCAACCAACCAGCTCCTGTCATTTTTCAAACCCAGCCTGTGATATGGCAGTTAGGAGCTGATTGGTTGGTACTTTATCTTCATCCACTTTATCTGTCTCCAAGTCTTATTATATAGACCCCTAACTTCTCACATGACTTCAGTAACCAATCCCAGTGCAGTGAGCCCTATATAGACCATTCCCAGCACCAGCTCACTGCCAGTTCTGGCATTTGCCACAAGTGCCAGATGGTCAGTCCGGCCCTGTCTCCACCCCATATCACCCGGTTGCAAATGGGCTGGCTGAACATCTCATATAAACCCTCAAGCCAGATTTGCGCGCCATGCTCAAAGACAAGGGTACATTACAGCACAAGCTTTCCAAATTCTTGTTTGCATACAGGAATGCGGTTCATACCACAACCAATCAAACCTCAGGTCTAACCTGGATTTGATCAAGCCAAATAGAGGCGGATTGATTCGTGACCGTCAGTTGGAGCAGTCTTAAGTTACAGGTGGCATCAAAATTTGGGCTTTGTCTGCAGAACAAACGGTGGGCACATGACTACCGTGGAGAGCAGAATTGGGTAATCGCAAAGGTTACATAATGTAGAGGGCCATTGTCATACATAGTGGAAATCGAGCCCGGTGTACTGTGGCACCGACACCTGGATTAAATACGGGAGCATAATGGATTACCTGTGCTTTGGTGTAAATACCTGCACCAGTAGACCCAGAGGATTGTGCAGATGACTTGTTCAGAGCAGCACAATTGTTTCAACCCGATGATACTGGTGGAGTGAACTGTCGATGCGACTCGGAATCTGTTCACATGGGGGGTAATTCAGATCTGATCGCTGGGCTGCGTTTTTTTGCTGCCCTGTGATCAGATAGTCGCCGCCTACAGGGGGAGGGTTAAATCGCTGTGCAAGTGTGCGATCGCATGTGTTGCAGAGCTGCACAAAAATCAGTATGTGCAGTCTCTGCGCAGCTCAGGACTTACTTATCCAGAGCGATAGAATCCTGCTGATCGGGGCCGGAGCTGACGTCAGACACCCTCCCTGAAAACGCTTGAGCCCGCCTACGTTTTTCCGGATATTCCCTGAAAACGGTCAGTTGCCATCCACGAACGGCCTCTTCCTTGTCAATCACCTTAAGAACGCCCCTGCAAATGGATCCTTCGCACCATCCCGTCGCTGACTGGCAAACCCTGTTGTAGCCATCCGACGCGCCGGAGCATTGTGATGCATAAGCATGCGCAGTTCGGATCTGATCGCCCGCTGTGTGAAAACGCACAGCAGCGATCAGATCTGAATTAGGCCCATGATACGGGGGAGCTTACATGCCGACATCCTGGCTGTTCTCTCCGGGAGAGAGCAGCCAGGTCGGTACAGCAGGGGGGCGGGGCGGGGTTATGACACGGATAGGGGGCGGGGCGGAGGCAAAACAGGGGCGGGCGGAGGCGGAACAGGGGAGGGGTTATCACGGCACTTCATTTAAGCCACGCCCCCTGCCATGTAATGCCGCGATTACCGGCATTATACAGCAGGGGGCGTTGCTATGATGACGCGATTCAGCAAGAATCACGTCATCGACTGCCCGGACCGCCCACTTTACTCACTAAGTGGGCGGCCGGGCAGGGGGGCCCCTAAAAAATCGGGAGACTTGCCTGCACTTCCGGGGGGGCGGGAGGGTCACCCGATTTTTGGGAGCCTCCCGCCCATTCCGGGAGAGTAGGCAAGTATGCGGGGGAGTTTGCAGAAACCACAAGCGCTCCTTCTCCAAGTTCACAGGTCCTATTTGAGAACCACTGCTACCCTCCTCGGGTAAGACACGCACTGGACTGGACTTGTAGGAAGGAAAGGGGAGCATTTATCTACATGGGGAGGGAATTGTTGGTTACTGGAATTTGGCTCTGCTAGAGTCACATTGTTTCATGCCTGCAGTACCATGCCTAAGCACTGTGCTGCATTACTGTGCTGTAAGGCAGCCTGCTGCAAAATGTGTTGCTTTATGTTTGTGCTTCAGTTCAGTAAAGTGTGTCATAGCATGCTGGTCACAGCTCCTGTTCTCCATGTCTGTGAGTATGAGTGAGCTCAGACACTACACTGCCCGTCGAAGTGGCCAGCAGCGTTTCCTCTCTGGCCTTCTCCCAGAAAGGCAACACAAGAAGTAGGTAAGTATGCTGCAGATGCAGGGCCGTAACTAGGGTGGTGCGCTCGGTGCCTTGCACAGAGTGCAATTGTTCTGTGGGTGGAACTGGCCCGGCCACCGCTGCGATATGTATGTGCCCACTGCCTACTGCCTAGCATCACTCTCTGCAATGTATACATTACAGCTAACAGCATTGCACTGGGCGGAGGAGAGGGGAGCTGTGTAGAGGATTGGGACGTTAAACATCTAGGCACCTCCTCTATGTTACATATTTTGCGTCAACTTCATGAAATTTATTTTACAACATTATAATGTTATTAGTACCCTCATCATCAACCTCCTCATTAGTGATCAGAGGTAGTCCTTAAAAAAAATTGGTTTCTTGGAGCCCAAACAAACCAAGCACTTTAGCCACAAAAGTGTCTGTCCCTGTCACTGAAGTGCTTGGTTTGTTAAACTGTGCATGTCCTTTTTAATATCCAACATAAAAGTGGGTGGGAGGGCCCAAGGACAATTTTATCTTGCACCACTTTTCATAATAGCTGTATTTTTGGGGGGCATTGGGGATGGTCTTTATCTTACTAATTTGCAACACATTTTTAAACAGATATATATGCCGTGTGTTTGCACCGCTGCTTTGTTGCTTAGTTTAAGAAGAAAAATTGCAGGTGCACACCCTAGGCACCTAGCTCTGCTAATAATAATAAAAGTAGTAAACTCTGCATTTATACAAAGAGCAAAAATTAGGTGCTTGGCATCAATTTTGGTCAAAAATATATGGGCCCACCCACCGCGTCCAGGTGAACTCATCATTTCATCGTCAGGTGGGTCCCTAAGACTAAGATACAAGTCCAGGGCACAGGACCCCTCAAGTCATCACAGGCCAAACGGTCCAAAGCACCACACTAATAAAAGATTAAAGTGATAGTAAGTGTTAATAAGAAGTATAAGCTATTTGGTAACAATGTTACATGGGTAAGAGGTCATGTTAATATGTTTTACATAGTTAGTAAAATAATAAGGTACTACAAAATTTGCTAAATTAAATATTACAAAGCAGCCAAGCCTCAACAACCAAGTGAGCCCCGCACCCGAACTCATCCCTAAAACTGAACTCATCATCTTTCCATTATCAAGAGCAACACCCCCTACCAATATCTCTATCACTTTTGACAACACCACCATCTCCCCCGTTCCCCACTCCGCTGCTTGGGCGTCACTCTTGACTCCTCCCTCTCCTTTGCACCCCACATCCAAGCTCTGGCACAATCCTGTCGGTTCCAGCTACGCAACATTGCTTGCATCAGGCCATTTCTCTCCTAGAGTGCAACTAAACTTATCATCCACTCACTGGTCATCTCACGACTCAACTACTGCAATGTTCTCCTCACTGCCTCGCTTGCTCCCATCTTGCTCCCCTCTAATCTGTCCTGAACTCCGCAGCTAGGCTTATCTTTCTCTCCCTCCGCTCCACATCTGCCACTCCCCTTCAACAAAATCTACACTGGCTCCCATTCCCCTACAGAATCCTCTTCAATCTCCTCACCCTCACATACAAGGCCATCTCTAATTCCACTGCTCCCTACATTTGCAACCTCCTCTCCCTTCATACTCCCTACCGTCCCCTACGGTCGACCAATGACTGTCACCTCTCCTTCGCCCTGGTCACTGCTTCCCATGCTCGAGTCCAAGACTATGCCCGGGCTGTACCCCTTCAGTGGAACGCACTCCCCCGCTCCGTTAGACTCTCCCCGACCTTGCAAAGCTTCAAACGGGCACTAAAAACCCACCTATTCATCAAAGCGTACCCCTCCCAACACATAGGCCGCTCTTCCATCCCCCTGCCTCATGCATTGAACATCTCAGCTTTGCTTAAATACTGCCATCAGGCTACCTCCCACTTGCTTGCATCTCATGTCATCTGTCTGTCGACCCTTCCCACTAGATTGTTAGCTCTTCAGAGCAGGGCCCTCTTTCCTCTTGTTTTCTAAGCCCTCTCGACACATTTCACTCACAGCTCTCTCCTACTCAGCGACCATCTTTACCGCTTTTTCTCCTCCTGGTAAAGGCTCATCTCCATCTATGGACACCAGCCCCAAGTAGTACGATGATCACTCCCTCGCTACTTACATCTAAACTGTATTATGTCTTGAGAATTGTGGTGCTCTTTGTTACCTGTACTCTATATCTGTTATTTATTTACTGTAATGCTAAGTTTTATCTCCCTGTACGGTCCTTTGTATGGCGCTGCAAAACAATAATAATAATAATAATAATAATAAAACAAAAACAAACTGTATAAATATATTCAGGACTTACCATCATGGTGCCTTTCCCAATAAGCAGTCTGCAAAGGCGAGGAGCACATTGCTAATTAGAAATACCAAAGGCAGGTGGGATGGATGCTAATTAAGTCTCAGCATGGTAGTACCTCTCTGTATGTTTGGAAATAGTGGGTGCAGCAGGACCATAACTAGCACTGTGGCAGTGGTGCCTGGCACACAGCTAATATGCAGCGCAAATACACTGTGGGCGCAGGACCACCGGCAACACCCGCTAGAATGCAATGCTACTGACGCTGCTGCGCTGTGGGGTCCATCTGCCCACCCACTATCTAACTCAGAGAGATTATGTCTCTAACAGCCCGCCCCCCAGGACACCCACAGTACCCTTCGTCGGAAAGAGCCACAGCGTTAGGGTAGGAGGGCGAAGAGGAGGACAGACACTGATGCTGGCAGGTCATTCACAGAGATGGGGGGGTTTACCTGGCATAATGTGTGCTCTACCTGGCATAATGTGCATCAGGGGCTCTACCTGGCATAATGTGGGCTCTACCTGGCATAATGTGCCTCAGGGGCTCTACCTGGTGTAATGTGTATCAGGAGCTCTATCTGGCATAATGTGCATCAGGGACTCTACCTGGCATAATGTGAGCTCTACCTGTAATAATTTGCACCAGGGGCTCTACCTGACATAATGTGGGCTCTACCTGGTGTAATGTACATCAACGGCACTGCCTGGCATAATGTGGGCTCTTCCTGGCATAATGTGTATCAGGAGCTCTACCTGGCATAATGTAGACTCTCCCTGGCATAATGTATATCAGGGGCTCTACCTGGCATAATGTAGACTCTCCCTGGCATAATGTGTATCAGGAGCTCTACCTGGCATAATGTAGACTCTCCCTGGCATAATGTATATCAGGGGCTCTACATGGCATAATGTAGGCTCTTCCTAGAATAATGTGCATCAGGCGCTCTTCCTGGCATAATGTGGGCTCTACCTGGCATAATGTGGGCTCTACCCGGCATAATGTGCATCAGGGGCTCTACCTGGCATAATGTGCATCAGGGGCTCTACCTGGCATAGTGTGGACTCAACCTGGCATAATGTGTATCAGGGGCTCTGCTGTGGTGTAATGTGTACAAAGGCTAGTACTGTGGTGTAATTAGTGATGAGCACCGGAAATTTTTCGGGTTTTGTGTTTTGGTTTTGGGTTCGGTTCCGCGGCCGTGTTTTGGGTTCGAACGCGTTTTGGCAAAACCTCACCGAATTTTTTTTGTCGGATTCGGGTGTGTTTTGGATTCGGGTGTTTTTTTCAAAAAACCCTAAAAAACAGCTTAAATCATAGAATTGGGGTTCATTTTGATCCCAAAGTATTATTAACCTCAATAACCATAATTTCCACTCATTTTCAGTCTATTCTGAACACCTCACACCTCACAATATTATTTTTAGTCCTAAAATTTGAACCGAGGTCGCTGGATGGCTAAGCTAAGCGACCCAAGTGGCCGACACAAACACCTGGCCCATCTAGGAGTGGCACTGCAGTGTCACGCAGGATGGCCCTTCCAAAAAACACTCCCCAAACAGCACATGACGCAAAGAAAAAAAGAGGCGCAATGAGGTAGCTGTGTGAGTAAGCTAAGCGACCCTAGTGGCCGACACAAACACCTGGCCCATCTAGGAGTGGCACTGCAGTGTCACGCAGGATGGCCCTTCCAAAAAACACTCCCCAAACAGCAGCACATGACGCAAAGAAGAAAAAAAAGAGGCGCAATGAGGTAGCTGTGTGAGTAAGCTAAGCGACCCTAGTGGCCGACACAAACACCTGGCCCATCTAGGAGTGGCACTGCAGTGTCACGCAGGATGGCCCTTCCAAAAAACACTCCCCAAACAGCACATGATGCAAAGAAAAAAAGAGGCGCAATGAGGTAGCTGTGTGAGTAAGCTAAGCGACCCTAGTGGCCGACACAAACACCTGGCCCATCTAGGAGTGGCACTGCAGTGTCACGCAGGATGGCCCTTCCAAAAAACACTCCCCAAACAGCACATGACGCAAAGAAAAAAAGAGGCGCAATGAGGTAGCTGTGTGAGTAAGCTAAGCGACCCTAGTGGCCGACACAAACACCTGGCCCATCTAGGAGTGGCACTGCAGTGTCACGCAGGATGGCCCTTCCAAAAAACACCCCCCAAACAGCACATGACGCAAAGAAAAATGAAAGAAAAAAGGAGGTGCAAGATGGAATTGTCCTTGGGCCCTCCCACCCACCCTTATGTTGTATAAACAGGACATGCACACTTTAACCAACCCATCATTTCAGTGACAGGGTCTGCCACACGACTGTGACTGAAATGACGGGTTGGTTTGGACCCCCACCAAAAAAGAAGCAATTAATCTCTCCTTGCACAAACTGGCTCTACAGAGGCAAGATGTCCACCTCATCATCATCCTCCGATATATCACCGTGTACATCCCCCTCCTCACAGATTATCAATTCGTCCCCACTGGAATCCACCATCTCAGCTCCCTGTGTACTTTGTGGAGGCAATTGCTGCTGGTCAATGTCTCCACGGAGGAATTGATTATAATTCATTTTAATGAACATCATCTTCTCCACATTTTCTGGATGTAACCTCGTACGCCGATTGCTGACAAGGTGAGCGGCGGCACTAAACACTCTTTCGGAGTACACACTTGTGGGAGGGCAACTTAGGTAGAATAAAGCCAGTTTGTGCAAGGGCCTCCAAATTGCCTCTTTTTCCTGCCAGTATAAGTACGGACTGTCTGACGTGCCTACTTGGATGCGGTCACTCATATAATCCTCCACTATTCTTTCAATGGGGAGAGAATCATATGCAGTGACAGTAGACGACATGTCCGTAATCGTTGTCAGGTCCTTCAGTCCGGACCAGATGTCAGCATCAGCAGTCGCTCCAGACTGCCCTGCATCACCGCCAGCGGGTGGGCTCGGAATTCTGAGCCTTTTCCTCGCACCCACAGTTGCGGGAGAATGTGAAGGAGGAGATGTTGACAGGTCGCGTTCCGCTTGACTTGACAATTTTGTCACCAGCAGTTCTTTGAACCCCAGCAGACTTGTGTCTGCCGGAAAGAGAGATCCAAGGTAGGTTTTAAATCTAGGATCGAGCACGGTGGCCAAAATGTAGTGCTCTGATTTCAACAGATTGACCACCCGTGAATCCTTGTTAAGCGAATTAAGGGCTCCATCCACAAGTCCCACATGCCTAGCGGAATCGCTCTGTGTTAGCTCCTCCTTCAATGTCTCCAGCTTCTTCTGCAAAAGCCTGATGAGGGGAATGACCTGACTCAGGCTGGCAGTGTCTGAACTGACTTCACGTGTGGCAAGTTCAAAAGGTTGCAGAACCTTGCACAACGTTGAAATCATTCTCCACTGCGCTTGAGACAGGTGCATTCCACCTCCTATATCGTGCTCAGTTGTATAGACTTGAATGGCCTTTTGCTGCTCCTCCAACCTCTGAAGCATATAGAGGGTTGAATTCCACCTCGTTACCACTTCTTGCTTCAGATGATGGCAGGGCAGGTTCAGGCGTTTTTGGTGGTGCTCCAGTCTTCTGTACGTGGTGCCTGTATGCCGAAAGTGTCCCGCAATTCTTCTGGCCACCGACAGCATCTCTTGCACGCCCCTCTCGTTTTTTAAATAATTCTGCACCACCAAATTCAAGGTATGTGCAAAACATGGGACGTGCTGGAATTTGCCCATATTTAATGCACACACAATATTGCTGGCGTTGTCCGATGCCACAAATCCACAGGAGAGTCCAATTGGGGCAAGCCATTCTGCGATGATCTTCCTCAGTTGCCGTAAGAGGTTTTTAGCTGTGTGCGTATTCTGGAAAGCGGTGATACAAAGCGTAGCCTGCCTAGGAAAGAGTTGGCGTTTGCGAGATGCTGCTACTGGTGCCGCCGCTGCTGTTCTTGCGGCGGGAGTCCATACATCTACCCAGTGGGCTGTCACAGTCATATAGTCCTGAGCCTGCCCTGCTCCACTTGTCCACATGTCCGTGGTTAAGTGGACATTGGGTACAACTGCATTTTTTAGGACACTGGTGAGTCTTTTTCTGAGGTCTGTGCACATTTTCGGTATCGCCTGCCTAGAGAAATGGAACCTAGATGGTATTTGGTACCGGGGACACAGTACCTCCAACAAGTCTCTAGTTGCCTCTGCAGTAATGATGGATACCGGAACCACGTTTCTCACCGCCCAGGATGCCAAGGCCTCAGTTATCCGCTTTGCAGCAGGATGACTGCTGTGATATTTCATCTTCCTCGCAAAGGACTGTTGGACAGTCAATTGCTTGGTGGAAGTAGTAAAAGTGGTCTTACGAGTACGACTTCCCCTCTGGGATGACCATCGACTCCCAGCAGCAACAACAGCAGCGCCAGCAGCAGTAGGCGTTACACGCAAGGATGCATCGGAGGAATCCCAGGCAGGAGAGGACTCGTCAGAATTGCCAGTGACATGGCCTGCAGGACTATTGGCATTCCTGGAGAAGGAGGAAATTGACACTGAGGGAGTTGGTGGGGTGGTTTGCGTGAGCTTGGTTACAAGAGGAAGGGATTTACTGGTCAGTGGACTGCTTCCGCTGTCGCCCAAAGTTTTTGAACTTGTCACTGACTTATGATGAATGCGCTGCAGGTGACGTATAAGGGAGGATGTTCCGAGGTGGTTAACGTCCTTACCCCTACTTATTACAGCTTGACAAAGGCAACACACGGCTTGACAAATGTTGTCCGCATTTCTGTTGAAATACTTCCACACCGAAGAGCTGATTTTTTTGGTATTTTCACCAGGCATGTCAATGGCCCTATTCCTCCCACGGACAACAGGTGTCTCCCCGGGTGCCTGACTTAAACAAACCACCTCACCATCAGAATCCTCCTGGTCAATTTCCTCCCCAGCGCCAGCAACACCCATATCCTCCTCATCCTGGTGTACTTCAACACTGACATCTTCAATCTGACTATCAGGAACTGGACTGCGGGTGCTCCTTCCAGCACTTGCAGGGGGCGTGCAAATGGTGGAAGGCGCATGCTCTTCACGTCCAGTGTTGGGAAGGTCAGGCATCGCAAACGACACAATTGGACTCTCCTTGTGGATTTGTGATTTCGAAGAACGCACAGTTCTTTGCTGTGCTTTTGCCAGCTTGAGTCTTTTCATTTTTCTAGCGAGAGGCTGAGTGCTTCCATCCTCATGTGAAGCTGAACCACTAGCCATGAACATAGGCCAGGGCCTCAGCCGTTCCTTGCCACTCCGTGTGGTAAATGGCATATTGGCAAGTTTACGCTTCTCCTCTGACAATTTTATTTTAGATTTTTGAGTCCTTTTTTTACTGATATTTGGTGTTTTGGATTTTACATGCTCTGTACTATGACATTGGGCATCGGCCTTGGCAGACGACGTTGCTGGCATTTCATCGTCTCGGCCATGACTAGTGGCAGCAGCTTCAGCACGAGGTGGAAGTCGATCTTGATCTTTCCCTATTTTTGGAACCTCAACATTTTTGTTCTCCATATTTTAATAGGCACAACTAAAAGGCACCTCAGGTAAACAATGGAGATGGATGGATACTAGTATACTTATGGATGGACGAGCGACTGCCGACACAGAGGTAGCTACAGCCGTGGACTACCGTACTGCGTCTGCTGCTAATATAGACTGGATGATAATGATATAAAAAATATATATATATCACTACTGCAGCCGGACAGGTATATATTATATAATGACGGACCTGCTGGACACTGTCAGCAGCACTGCGGACTCCTAAAGTAAGCTACTAGTAGTATCAAGAAGATAGGGAAAAAAAAACACCACAGGTAGGTGGTATACAATTATGGATGGACGAGCGACTGCCGACACAGAGGTAGCTACAGCCGTGGACTACCGTACTGCGGCTGCTGCTAATATAGACTGGATGATAATGATATAAAAAAAAAAAAAAAAATATATATATATATATATCACTACTGCAGCCGGACAGGTATATATTATATAATGACGGACCTGCTAGACACTGTCAGCAGCACTGCAGACTCCTAAAGTAAGCTACTAGTAGTATCAAGAAGATAGAAAAAAAAAAACACCACAGGTAGGTGGTATACAATTATGGATGGACGAGCGACTGCCGACACAGAGGTAGCTACAGCCGTGGACTACCGTACTGCGTCTGCTGCTAATATAGACTGGATGATAATGATATAAAAAATATATATATATATCACTACTGCAGCCGGACAGGTATATATTATATAATGACGGACCTGCTGGACACTGTCAGCAGCACTGCAGACTCCTAAAGTAAGCTACTAGTAGTATCAAGAAGATAGAAGAAAAAAAAAACACCACAGGTAGGTGGTATACAATTATAGATGGACGAGCGACTGCCGACACAGAGGTAGCTACAGCCGTGGACTACCGTACTGCGTCTGCTGCTAATATAGACTGGATGATAATGATATAAAATATATATATATATATCACTACTGCAGCCGGACAGGTATATATTATATAATGACGGACCTGCTGGACACTGTCAGCAGCACTGCAGACTCCTAAAGTAAGCTACTAGTAGTATCAAGAAGATAGAAAAAAAAAAAAACACCACAGGTAGGTGGTATACAATTATGGATGGACGAGCGACTACCGACACAGAGGTAGCTACAGCCGTGGACTACCGTACTGCGTCTGCTGCTAATATAGACTGGATGATAATGATATAAAAAATATATATATATATATCACTACTGCAGCCGGACAGGTATATATTATATAATGACGGACCTGCTGGACACTGTCAGCAGCACTGCAGACTCCTAAAGTAAGCTACTAGTAGTATCAAGAAGATAGAAAAAAAAAAAACACCACAGGTAGGTGGTATACAATTATGGATGGACGAGCGACTGCCGACACAGAGGTAGCTACAGCCGTGGACTACCGTACTGCGTCTGCTGCTAATATAGACTGGATGATAATGATATAAAAAATATATATATATCACTACTGCAGCCGGACAGGTATATATTATATAATGACGGACCTGCTGGACACTGTCAGCAGCACTGCAGACTCCTAAAGTAAGCTACTAGTAGTATAAAGAAGATAGGGGAAAAAAAAAACACCACAGGTAGGTGGTATACAATTATGGATGGACGAGCGACTGCCGATACAGAGGTAGCTACAGCCGTGGACTACCGTACTGCGTCTGCTGCTAATATAGACTGGATGATAATGATATAAAAAATATATATATATCTCTACTGCAGCCGGACAGGTATATATTATATAATTAATGACGGACCTGCTGGACACTGTCAGCAGAATGCGTTTATAGAATAAAAACACCACACGACGAGTGTTTAACTTTTTCAGGCAGACAATCACAATATACTGGTGGTCAGACAGTGGTCACTGGTCAGTCACACTGGCAGTGGCACTCTGGCAGCAAAAGTGTGCACTGTTAAATAATATGTACTCCTGCTACTGCTCCCCAGTCTCCCCCACAATTAAGCTGTGTGAGCACTGAGCACTCAGCACAGTCAGATATACATAGATGATGCAGCACACTGAGGCTGAGCACAGATATGGTATACTGTTACTGTGTCACTGTGTATCGTTTTTTTTCAGGCAGAGAACGGATTATATTAAATAATAATATAATAAAAAAACTGCACTGGTGGTCACTGGTCAGTCACTAGTAAACTCTGCACTCTCTGAGTACTCCTAAGCTCCAGTAAATCAAGTGTCTCACTCTCACTCTCTCTCTTCTAATCTAAATGGAGAGGACGCCAGCCACGTCCTCTCCCTATGAATCTCAATGCACGTGTGAAAATGGCGGCGACGCGCGGCTCCTTATATAGAATCCGAGTCTCGCGATAGAATACGAGCCTCGCGAGAATCCGACAGCGGGATGATGACGTTCGGGCGCGCTCGGGTTAGCCGAGCAAGGCGGGAAGATCCGAGTCTGCCTCGGACCCGTGTAAAAAGCGTGAAGTTCGGGGGGGTTCGGTTTCCGAGAAACCGAACCCGCTCATCACTAGGTGTAATGCGAATAAAGGACACTACTGTGCTGTGTAATGTGAATTGGTACTATGCTGCGGCCAAACCTCTTTCCCGTAAGGCCGCTGTCCTTAATTTTAAAGTATGGTGTGGGAGAGGGAACCAATTCTTTTTCTGGCTCAGGGCACCAATATGTCTAGTTACTGCCCCCCCCCATATTGTTGCTTAGTTTAGTCAGACAGACGTTGCCCAATATTGGTGAATAATGTTGTGAGGTGGTCAACATTGAGTGGAAATGGCTGGAAATTAATGTTAATGAGCTTAATTATAGTATAGGAACAAAAAGGGCCAAAATGATGTGATTCTAGCAGTTTTTATCCCTTTAAAAAAATAAATAAATACAGATGCAAAACCAAAACACAAAGTTATTACATATCCAAAACACAGAGGTCGGCGCACATCTCTGATTGTAGTGAATATTATTGTGCATTTACGGCATAAAATATATGTGCTAAATTATTATTATTATTATTAATAATAATAATAATAATAATAATAATAATATTTTCTACTGTAAATGGATCCTAAATAACCTGGTACAACATTGCTTATGTATATAAATATATAACTAAAAAAGAAAAAGTTTCTACATAGAAAAAGCATGCAGAAAAGGCAAACTTACAGGATTAACACACAAAACATGAGATCCAGCAGTTGGAGGGTTACAGTATTAAGGGCCAGTGGGAGACTGTGACTGGAGACATTGCTGCTAATTAGGACTGTTTAATAGGAGACATGTGGAAGGCACTGGAGAATTGCAGACACCAGTCAGGGGACAGGTATAAGTACCTCTCGGCCAGCCACAGCGCAGTCTTCCTCGGACAGGCAGCTGGAGAACAAATCCTGGATAGATATAATCAGCGCTTGTGTATCTGATCTCCTGGGTTTTCCCAGACCCTGCAATGTGGCTTCTTCTGGGCACAGTCTGTGCCCAGATCTTCACTGCAGAAATGCAGTTTATAAGTAGTATTAATTCCACCAGGGGAGCGCAGTCTTCCAAGATCATTCTTGGATTCCAGGCCCCCTGGAACTTATCCTACCCATTCAGTGCCCAGCGTCTGGGCTCTGCCATGCAGTTGGCAATTGATAAGGTAAACCTGGAATGGGGTCCTACGCTCCTGGGTAACAGGACTTTGGAGTTTGTGTATGCTGACTGCGGCTGCAGTGCCAAAATATCCCTTAACGCCTTCATCAGCCAGTTTGAGGACTACCAAGTCTCTGCCCTCTTTGGGCCGGTTTGCCCTGAAGCCTCTGAGGTAGGACTGACTTTTATGCACTGCCATTTTTAATGTAGGTCAAAGTGAGTGAACTGTTAGCTAATATATGATTAGACATGTAGTAGGTCCATATTATTTTCCAGGAATAACCTTATTTATCTGTGTATCGGCATTTAACAATCTATTCTGTGGTTTGCTCTGCAGGCGTAGAATGGAACCTCTCGCCAACGTGGGGTATATTTTATGAATACTGCATACTAAGGGGCCGATTTATGAAAATCTGCAACTCTGCCCCGATACGTTTAATTTCTCATAGCTGGATTAAGAAATATTTTATCGGGGCAATTTAATAATAGTTTATTACTGCACCACAGTGTCAGTTCCCGGGATGTGGGAGAGGGATCCTAAGATCCCTCTCCTCTGAGAATGCCTCACTACAGCGGTTTACAACATCTGAGTATGGCACAAGAGGATGCCAAACTCCAAAAAGTTTTACTTTTTGGAGTTTGGTACATACTGTAAAGGTGAGATCGTAGTCCCTATTTATTATAATTATACAGTAGCCCATAGGCTTCCCGGGAATTTCATGCAATATTCTCAGAGGAAATCTTTTAACTTTTGTTCACTAGGCAAAATTGCCTTAAGAGTGTATTTGTAATAATTTGTACTGTACATTGCTATATATTTTAGTTTGTCATACTGTATGTGGTGGACTAAAAGACTGTGACTTTTGCGATCATATACAGGACAGTTAAAACAAAAGTATCCCTACTTAGAGCAGTTGTAAATCTTGTAATAAAGAGAAATTAGGACAATAGGTACCAAAGATGATGCGCTCGCCATTTATTGAAAATATAAATATATGTTTGTTTCAAATGTTGTCAACCGGTGGCAATATAAATAACTTGAAACGAGCTACAAATTTTCTCTGCATCCTCCATTGTGGTCAACAACAGTTTCCAGTCAAAGAAAAGAATTTCTGCATAGTAGGATGTAACGTGTCAGCTGGAATAGTCAGCACGTGACAGTCAATGCCGTCTTTCAGATCAGGCAGGGTATGACATCCTTCTTGCTACACCTGGTTCTTTTAAAATGCCCACATCCAAAAGTCTGATGGGGGGAGATCCAAGGATCAGATTAGCCTAGATGTCTAAAAGTAGTGTATGATGAGCCATTTTTAGTAAAGTATGTCATTAGCAATTGTAGCGCTCTTCCAATGATTTGTTTTGCCACTTGTTGATAAAAATTTAAAGTCAATGCACCTGTAGTACCTGTAGTACCTGTTGTCCAAATATTTCAAAATGACGGAACAACATAACAGTAATGTCAACACCAGCAGCTGTGCGCGTCAGAATGAAGTGAATCGCTCCTTTGAACGCCATCTAGTGGCTGCCAGTGCAGAAAACACTTTTTGGCTGTAGGACAAGCCTATCTCGTAATCACTGCATGGGACTGTGCGTGCACTCACTGGGACAGATGACATATCCTGACAGAGCCATACTGTACCTAAAATGTTGGGCCTGGGGCAAGATGGAAAGCTGATGCCCCCTGGCCCCCAGTTGTGGGTTATGCATATTCATAGGGACCGTTATCAACAAATGAACCAATATGATATCATTGTGGATACTTTGTTCTCCTCTCCCCAGGTCACCGGATTGCTGGCTTCCTTTTGGAACGTTCCAATGTTTGGCTTTGTCAGTCAGACACCAAAGCTGGATAACACCCGAATATATGACACGTATGTGAAAATGGTGTCACCCCTCCAGTGTATATCGGATGCCGTAGAGAAGACCCTGAAGTATTTTATGTGGAACTATATTGCTCTGTTTGGGGGATCAGCTGAGGGGTCAACTTGGGACAGAATTGATGAATTGTGGACGCTGCTGGAAAACCAATTACCTACGAACTTCACAGTCACAGCAAAGATAAAGTACGAACCAGGCAAACCAGGAAATCTCCGCGAGAACCTTCTCTTAGTTGCGTCAACTGCCCGAGGTATTGCAGATTTGCTTTGAGGTCCTGCCTACCATCACTGTCCTGCCTTTACTAACCCCTTCTTCCTAATGGGCCACCAGACACTTACTGTCAATAAATGACCACCGCAGTTTCCCAAGTGTAGGAGGGTAGTCGCTGCCTCCACAAGGCTCCTCCTTCTAGGATTGGGTGAAAGCTGGACTCCAGAACGCAGGACTGTACAGGCTCCTTGCAGTGACCCGTGCAGCTGTGTAGCTCTCTGTGCGTGTCCCAGTGTATGACACACAGCAAATGGTGCAGTGAGATGTACAGTACACAGCCCCCTCCTGACCCGCAGCTGCTGCACTCCGGCAGAGAGAATTGAACAGTTCAGACTCCGGAATGCCGGACTGGTTCCCTCCAGTGACTTTTCCCGTGGTGGAGCTCTCAGTGCCCGTCCCCGTGTATCTGACAGCTGTCACACAGCAAGTGGCGCAGGGAGACGTGCACAGAGGAGCTCTACAAGTGGCTGAGGTTGCTGCAGGTAGCTGGTCCGCTCCGGCTTTCCAGAGTCGGGACCGTTCCGGCTTTCACCTAACACAGCCTGTAACATGACAGTTAGGAGCTGATTAGTTAGTATTTTCCAGTCCTTTAAGTAAAAGCATATGGGTTGTCAAGGTGATGCCTTCCCCCTACATGGACCAAGACCAGTTACTCAATAACACGCTACATGCTGGGTCACAGGGTCACACATACGTGCACTACATCAGACATGTCAGTAGATTAACACATGCTTTTACAATGATGGGGGTCATTCCGACCTGATCGTAGCTGTGCTAAATTTAGCACAGCTACAATCACTGACACAGACATGCGGGGGGGGGGGGGGGCGCAGCACAGGGCTAGCCCACCCCGCATGTCTGTCCCGGCCCCACTGCACAAGTACAAAAGCATCGCCCAGCGGAGATGATCTTGTACTTGTAGAGTAACTCCCAGCCAGCGCAGCTTCTGCGGCTGGCCGGGAGTTACTTGTCGCTGCCAGGGTCGCAGCGGCTGCGTGTGACATCATGCAGCTGGGGTGGGCTGCCCCCCTGGCACGGTCCGGCCACACCTGCTTTGACCAGACTGCGTCCCGAAAACGGTGGCCAAACGCCGCCATGCCGCTCCCTCCCTCAAGCGACCGCATCTGCCTGTCAATCAGGCAGAGGCGATCGCTAGGCAATGACGGCCGTCAGCCATCTGGCATGCGCCGATGCACTGCGGTGCTGGCACATGTGTAGTTCTGACCCGATTGCACCGCTGCAAAAAACTGAATGACCCCCGATATACGCAAGGCACCAATTCCAATGCACCATGGCGTCAATACATGGATCAGTTTCTCTTCACTGTCCCTGCCGCAGTCCCGGCCCATGACATAACTCAGCGCACCTGCCCCTCAAAATCCTTTTTATTGCTGTGAATGTAAATTGCACTTTCCCAGCAGTGAAGGAGTGTCAGGTCAATAAGTTGTGTTGCTGAATGCAGGGGTAGCACCCACGCCCCAACTATACCCCCTACTGGCGAGTCGAGAGAACTAAAGAAAGAAATGTAAACAATAAGAAATATCTATTTATACATTTATACTACTAAAAGACGTACATCAAATGATATCAAGGTCTGTAGTTAATATCAGCATTGTCTGCCGCTGTGAATACTCAAGCCCCCCCCTCACCACAAGCAACCAGCATTCACTGCTCACCTGGGGGTATTGCTCACAGTGAAAGTTTGATGTTATTCTCCCTTCTTCCAGTTATTATATTAGTGGCGAGCTCTGACGATGCCAGATTGATTCTGCTGGAGGCCGAAAATCAGGGACTGACGGAGGGGAATTATGTATTTATTATGGTGCAACAATTTGAAGTCAGTGGATTTCTGGTGAGTCTGTATGTTAGAAATCATTCACTTGCTTCTATATACTATTTATATATACATACTGTATTAGAGATAAACACAGACTCCGTATTTTGGTTTTGCCTCTAATTTATGGTTGTGTTTTGGATTTGTAGTTCTTTAAAAATTAATAAAAGTACCTAACATGGGCCCTCATTCCGAGTTGTTCGCTCGCAAGCTGCTTTTAGCAGCTTTGCACACGCTAAGCCGCCGCCTACTGGGAGTGAATCTTAGCTTATCAAAAGTGCGAACGAAAGATTAGCAAAATTGCGAATAGACACTTCTTAGCAGTTTCTGAGTAGCTCCACACTTACTCTGCCACTGCGATCAGTTCAGTGCTTGTCGTTCCTGGTTTGAAGTCACAAACACACCCAGCGTTCGCCCAGACACTCCTCCGTTTCTCCAGCCACTCCCGCGTTTTTCCCAGAAACGGTAGCATTTTTTCGCACACACCCATAAAACGGCCAGTTTCCGCCCAGAAACACCCACTTCCTGTCAATCACATTACGATCACCAGAACGAAGAAAAAACCTCGTAATGCCGTGAGTAAAATTCCTAACTGCATAGCAAATTTACTTGGCCCAGTCGCACTGCGGACATTGCGCATGTACATTAGCGACTAATCGCTCCGTTGCGAGAAAAAAATAACGAGCGAACAACTCGGAATGACCCCCATAGTGTAATTGACCTGTTATTGTTCCTATAGTATTATTAACATCAGTAACATTCATTTCCAGTTAATTCTGACCACCTCACAATATTGTTTTCAGCAATAACCGACAGGCCAGCGACACAAACACACGGCAATTTAATATAATATAGCACTTCTATGAAACATTGCGGCACCGCAGCAGCAGATAGGAGAGATGTTTAATAAACTATACAAACCTATAGAAAAAAATTCATTAATCAAGAACTACTAGCCTAAAAGTCAAAGGGGGTCATTCCGAGTTGATCGCTAGCTGCATTTGTTCGATCAGGCTAAAAAACAACAGTTCTGCGCATGCGGCGCAATGCGCACGCATGTTGTACGGGCACAACGAACGATGTAGTTTTGCACAGGGTCTAGCAAAGCTTTTCAGTCACACTGCTGACCGCAGAGTGATTGACATGAAGTGGGCTTTTCTGGGTGTCAACTGACCGTTTTCAGGGAGTGTTCGGAAAAACGCAGAGAGCCAGGAAAAACGCAGGCGTGGCTGGGCGAACGCAGGGCGTGTATGGGACGTCAAAACAGGAACTGAACAGTCTGAAGTGATCACAAGCGCTGAGTAGGTTCTGAGCTACTCAGAAACTGCACAAAAAAACGTTGTAGCCGCTCTGCGATCCTTTCGTTCACACTTCTGCTAAGCTAAAATACACTCCCAGTGGGTGGCGGCATAGCGTTTGCACGGCTGCTAAAAACTGCTAGCGAGCGATCAACTCGGAATGACCCCCAAGGCCACTATAGGTGATTGCTGCAAAGTATAGTATTAAATTAGATCACCATTAAATCTACAGATCTTTCCATCCTGCGGGTAATTGCCTATATGTGTGTACACATTATAGCAGCAATTACCCGCAGCCTGCCCTGGACTAGCTGTGGATATGCATAATGATTTCCTATGGAAGTGGGTGTATACACACGTGTCAGTGAATAGTTGCAGGCGCACTATTCGCTGCAATTAAGTCGTATTTGCTGCAAATAGATGTTAGGATGACAAATAGAAAAAAATAGAACTGCACATATCATCCAAATAGGGACATTTATTAAATAACACACATACCTCCCAACACGACCCTCTCCAGGAGGGACAGAACGCTCTGCTCCTGGACTTCCCTCTTAATGTATGATTGCCATCACCTGTACTGAAACGCCTTTCTTATCCAGTAACCTGTTCAAAACAGGTGCCAGCAATCCTAAATTAAGACAAAAGTCCAGAAGCAGAGCATTGTGTCCCTCCTGGAGAGGGTCATGTTGGGAGGTATGAACACAATATATAAAAAAAAGACAATTTGTCAATCACTGAGGAAGCCGCTGACGCCGAACTAAAGCGGAGAAACGCATATGTGGAGGTTTTAATACGTGAGTTCACAGCCGGCCGGCCAAACTGTTTAACAGGAAATCTTGTGGGCATAACTGCATGATGGCTTACTAACAATTCGTCACCTGGACCCCAGTGCTAAGGGGGAATAGGGAGTGCGCTCTCAGACCAGAGTGCCTTAATTAGCCAATCTAGTGATTAGAGACTGCCTGTTAACAAACTGCCCTTGTGCTAAAGGGAATAATAACTGTAAACTTATAACAACCGCTTTGCTGATATACTAACCAGTTCGTGGGACATTGCATTACAAGAGACTGTTAATCAATATAACCCCAGTGCTAGAGGGGTATAACAATTGAAGTTTAACACTGCTCTGCTGCTATACTAATAAAACCTGTGGACATTTAATCACCTGTTGTGCATTGCGGGGACGCCTGCAATGTTATAGGAGTCACCTATGAATGGATTTATAAATCAGTGAAACGATCACATGTGTTTAAAGCATAATACCCATGTGTGTGTCATTGTTATTTTAGGTTTTTAGGAGGTATTGCGGATATTAGCTAGCATCTCAATTGTTTTATGTTATAATATTTTATAATCCGGCCGGATATTGTACAAATTGTCTTTTTTTATATATATTGTGATATTTAATAAATGTCCCTATTTCGATGTTATGCGCAGTTCTATTTTTTTCTATTTGTTGCACTAAGTGGGGTCGGAGAAGCCAGGCCCTAAGAACGTGCGGCTATCACCCAATACAAACATTGGCGCCCAATTTCTCTTTTTTCTATATATAGATGTTAGGATGAACCTGAGCACATCTGTATTCAAAACAGCAAATCACAGGCTGAGATTAGCTGCCTTGTAGAAAAGATAATAAATGAGTAAGTTAATAACCTGCTTTTCCAACCAGCAAATCACAGGCTTTATTCTAATACAGGCTATTGAAGCCATATTAACAGCCTACTAGAAATGATAATACATTAATAAGTTATTAACAAACTTCTCCAAGCAACAAATCACAGGCCTCAGGTCAGTACATGCTATTCGAACTAGAGTAACAGACTAAAAGAACTCTAGGCTGTCAAAACTCTAGTACTGCACGTACAAATGAGAGTCAGCTTTTTCATAAGCAGAAACATTATTAGTAAGAGCAGGGTCTGTCAGTTCACTAGGAAGCAGTTACTGTATATCACTGAGGTTTGTGAAGCATCCAGTCTGTGGTAGAGGGCAGCCATTTTATTGTTGAACAATTTTTCAAAAGAATGTAATTTCAACTCAGAAGGAATCAGTGGCAGCACCTATTTTGTGTGCTGAATCAATATCCCTGAGAACATTTTCCTTTTACTAGGATACAATGACAGCACAACACTGAGGTAATTTGTCAAGTGTATGGTCTAAGGTAGCCATTTTATGAATTTCCACGATACTCATGAGTCTGTTGGAGGCAGCCATTTTGTGAGCTTAACCAATGTTCTCGAGAATGCGGCTTCTCACTAACTGGTGTCATTTTACACTGCGTAATCTTTAGTGATTTCATCGATTGTATTCTCATAACTATTAAATAGATGTAGAAAGTGGCCACCAGCCTCCATATAATAGAATATATGTTCATTTCCAGGAAGTGTTTTGGAAAGACACCTTAATCAGTGGCAGAGGTGAGAACATCATACGGGCCTATGACTGTGTGCTCATGATAGCCCTGAACTCCAGTAACAGCTACACCTTATTTATGAAGCAGGTCTACGACAAGCTGCGGGGTCCCCCGTTCTACAGCGAGATCTCCTCAGAGTACCAGGTGCATTTTAATCCTTCTACTTGCACCCATTGTACCTTGTCTTCAGCCTGTTGTGTAGCAACAACATATAGCCTGCAGGTCTCAGAGGTCTTATCTAGGTCCATAGAGAGGTATAAAGCAACCATATGGTTGTATACGGCTTCTGGCTGTGAAAAAAAAGGTGGATAGGGTGTTGTAATAATCCGTAACTCAGTGGGAGAATTTTAATTTTGGAGGATATGGATTTGCATCACGTAATATATATATATATATATATATATATATTTTTTTTTTTAACTCTTCTGTATATTGTTGCTCAGTCCAAATACAGGAATGGGTAATAAATGTGATTTTAGTGGCATTTACCATGGAACGATTTCTAGTGCCAGTTGGGAGGGTTGAGTACCTCAGAAGCTCCTGGGATTTTCATGCACAACACCGCTACAGAAAATGGTGTACAGAACGGACAACATCCAGTGGGGATCCGGTCAGCATACCGCTATTCGGGATGTTGGAATACTGATGCCAGGATCCCGTCATCTTTCACAGTGCCGGCGTCGGAATGCCGACTGTAGGCATACCAAAGGTAAGTATGCTGGGGCTGGTTAGGATTAGGACGCAGGGTGGGGGGCTAGGTTTAGGCAATATAGGGAAGGTTAGGGTTAGGCTGCGGGGATGGGAGGGTTAGGGTAAAGCATTAAGAGGTGAGGGCTAGGCTACGGTGGGGTGGGGAGGGTTAGGGTGCGGGATGGCAGGGTTAGGGTAAAGCATTAAGAGGTGAGGGCTAGGCTACGGTGGGGTGGGGAGGGTTAGGGTGCGGGGATGGGAGGGTTAGGGTAAAGCATTAAGAGGTGAGGGCTAGGCTACGGTGGGGTGGGGAGGGTTAGGGTGCGGGATGGGAGGGTTAGGGTAAAGCATTAAGAGGTGAGGGCTAGGCTACGGTGGGGTGGGGAGGGTTAGGGTGCGGGGATGGGAGGGTTAGGGTAAAGCATTAAGAGGTGAGGGCTAGGCTACGGTGGGGTGGGGAGGGTTAGCGTACGGGGATGGGAGGGTTAGGGTAAAGCATTAAGAGGTGAGGGCTAGGCTACGGTGGGGTGGGGAGGGTTAGGGTGCGGGGATGGGAGGGTTAGGGTAAAGCATTAAGAGGTGAGGGCTAGGCTACGGTGGGGTGGGGAGAGTTAGCGTGCGGGGATGGGAGGGTTAGGGTAAAGCATTAAGAGGTGAGGGCTAGGCTACGGTGGGGTGGGGAGGGTTAGAGTGCAGGGATGGGAGGGTTAGGGTAAAGTATTAAGAGGTGAGGGTTAGGCTACAGTGGGATGGGGAGGGTTAGGGTGCGGGGGTTGGAGGGTTAGAATACTCACCTGGCAGATGTAGGGTTGCTGCGCATCTGGATCCCAATACCATCCCCATCCAATGAACGCCTTGATAAAAAGAGGTCAGAGGAGATTGGTTCAAGCTGGCAGGTAGGACACAAATAAATAACCATGTACAGGTTGAGTATCCCATATCCAAATATTCCGAAATACGGAATATTCCGAAATACGGAATTTTTGGAGTGAGACTGAGATAGTGAAACCTTTGTTTTCTGAGGGCTCAATGTACACAAACTTTGTTTAATACACAAAGTTATGAAAAATATTGTATTAAATGACCTTCAGACTGTGTATATAAGGTGTATATGAAACATAAATGAATTGTGTGAATGTAGACACTCTTTGTTTAATGTACAAAGTTATAAAAAATATTGGCTAAAATGACCTTCAGGCTGTGTGTATAAGGTGTATATGAAACATAAATGAATTGTGTGCTTAGATTTAGGTCCTATCACCATGATATCTCATTATGGGATGCAATTATTCCAAAATACGGAAAAATCCCATATCCAAAATACCTCTGGTCCCAAGCATTTTGGATAAGGGATACTCAACCTGTATTACAGCAGTGGTACGCAGAAGAGCGTCTTTAAACGTGCTATATATTGGACCTAGAAGTGGATGGGCTACCGCAGCAGATGACCACATCAGGTCCTGCTCCTGAAACTGAGGCAACGGTGGGCCAGGCTCCCCAAAGCCGCACAAGTCTCAGAACCTGCCGCTACCTGCAGAATTTGCCATAAACAACATGATCCAACCTTCCTTGTGCCAATGCTTCAGGCTAGTGATGGTGGTGAGATGGTGAGAGGAATATTTTCTTGGCTCGCATTAGGCCCCGGCCTTTATACCAAGTGAACATTGTACTACCCTATACTAGAAGATGCAAGATATAAAGCTGCCTCTGAGTGTATAGAGAACTAGTTTTTTCAAAACACATAGTATATATATATATATATATATATATATATATATACTATATGCATATATAGTATACTTGAATACACATGAGAAGTGACTAGTTGACGTGTGTGTTACAGGTCAGCCCATATGCCGCCTACCTCCATGATTCAGTATTACTTTACGTGATGGGGTTAAAGGAAGCTCTCAAACATGGGCGAAATATCACAGACGGGCGTGCCCTGGTGCAAAGCCTGAGGGGGTACAATCAGGAACAACTGTTTGGTGAGAAAAACGTCTTATTTCACCCCCCATCGTTTGTGAAAGGATAACCAAATTGTTGCTATTAATTAATGCTGCTCTCTGGTAGAAAAACAAGCCTATACTACCACTGGGGCAGATGTACTAAGCCTCGGAGAGAAAGTACCAGCCAATCATGTTACAGGCTGTGCTTGAGCAATGACAGTTAGGGGCTGGTTGGTTAGAACTTTATCTCTCTCCGAAGCTTAGTACATAGACCCCACAGCCTGTAACATGACAGTTAGGAGCTGATTGGCTGGTACTTTATCTCTCTCCACTTTATCACTGTCCAAGGTACAACCACACATTACAGAGTGTTCTCTACAGACAGACACATTTACACACGTCATGCAACACCACTGAAGCCCATTCTGACAAATGCTTTCCCGAATGAGCCATTAATGGGAAAGTGTAACCCATGATCTAGCATTACATTTACCCTCAAACATGTTATAGTGCTGGACTTCTGAGCGGCCATTTTTCTCAGCCGTCAGCCTCCGGGGATTAATAGGACAGGTTGTGTATCAGGTCTCATGGTTTAGGAAACCTATTAGATAATGACGGACTGTACATCACAGCTGAATTTCATTGTCATTTGTTAGGAGTGACTGGTCTGCTGAACATTGATACGAAGGGAAAGCGATTCATCGATTACTCCGTGTATGATCTGCAGCTGGTGGGGAACGAGTCTCGCTTTGTCCCTGTCTTGCAGTATGACAGCTATAGGAAGGAGATCAGGTAAGTACCTGTGTGCATAAGGCAGAGGGACTCTCTGATACAGGCCTGGCAGCAGCCTATTAACGCATCTTCTTGATTTCTCTCAATTGAGAAGTGTGACCCTTATGTTTGTTGGTTTAGCCCCACAGGTGCTTTCTCCCGCATCACCTGGCCTGGGCCTACGCGCCCCAAGGACAGACCGGACTGTGGCTTCAGCAATGAGCTGTGCAGGGTGGCTGGAATCAGTAAGTGCTCACTGTGACACTGACAATCCTCCACCCCTACCTTTCTGTTACCTCTCAGTCATCGCCTGTATCATCATAGCCAGGCCCCATGGAAAGGCTGGGCCAATTACAAGTGTACCCCCGGTATGGTGCCCCTGATCAGTAACACCGGTTCACTTAGCATCATATAACCACCAGTTATGGTAGCCAGTGTCTGCTCGCACCTTCATAGGCTATGTCGCTGTGCGCAGAAAGAAGTTCTGTGAAACAACCTGCACAGTTGCAAGAAGATGGTTTGCCGGCAGCTGGTGGTTAATTGAATCTGGCCAACAATAGTTCAGAGAGTCAGTGCCCGTCGACTGAGCTATCATTCTCCGCATTCGATCCTATCGCCAACTTATTACTTATAGAGTTAAATTATCCTTTGTTGCTGAACCACCGACATAGCAACAGTGCTCGTGTGTACAAACTCTTAGGCTAAGTACAGACCACAGCGACCGAGCAGCTGATGCGCCATCGCACCGACCGAGTAGCCGATTAGGTAAGCAATACCAATTGGCCGCTTGATATGTCGGTCCTGACATCCCAACTGTGCGGTATTTGAACCAGTGTCAATGTCGACAGTCCCTGCAGCCAGGGTACATGCGGTCGGCAGGTGACCAGTACATACAGCAGACATGATGATATATCTATACATACAGTATATCGCCATCAGCTGTACTGCCGGACTGATACAATATGTCTGTGAATGATGCCATTCACAGACATACAAAGTTTTCACGCACTGATGACCTACAAATACATCATTCGTCACTCAAATGAATGATATATCTGAGAGAGAATTAATTCTATAATTTTAAATAATGGTTCTGTTTAAATTAGGCTGACATTCAGAAATTAGGATTTCTCTTTAAAGTTAATCCTTAGATATTTTCTCAAGAGCTGCTTAGTTTGGATTCCCACATACTTCTCAGCAAAGTTTCTGTATGTCTATTGTTTCAGTTATACAAATGTTGCGATAATACTCCTACCAAGGTTAACACCTGCATTGTCATGGATAGCGAACAAAGACTTTTTAATACTTGCTAAATTCTTAGGAATGACTAGAAATTATAATTATTTGCTTGTTAAAAATTTAGCCAATAATGCCCTCTGCTGTTGATACAAAATTGAGCTTAATGTGTTTACGTGACATTTATATCAAGATTTTCACACATTCTCAGAATATGAGATGATGTCTACTCAGGAAAACTTTATAAAGCCTAGTAATTTTAATAAACGTCAGACTATGGTATGATACACCACTGTGCACGTGTCCTTGCACTCCGGCCGGTTGATTGACACTTTTCTGTTTTGCTCTTTTCCAGACACCCCAGTAGTCGCTCTGATTGTCACCCTCATAGTAACGGCTGTGATCGGTCTGATGTTTGTGTTATTCCTCTTTGTTCAGAAGGGAAAACTGAGAAAACAGTATGACAGTAACAGCAGCTGGTGGCAAATTAAGTATGAAGACATCACAATTCTAAGAGACAACAAGGTCAGGATTTATCATGGCTGGTATGGAACAAAATATGATTTGGCAACTCACTTTTCATTAGATTGCAAGCTCCACTTCACAGGCTTTCTGCACCTTTTTTTTAGCCAGTTAGTATAAAGGTGCATTAATGTTTTTCAAATCATTAGAATCCATATATATTTACTTTTATTTTAATGTGTATTTAACTTCTCTATTGGATGTTTTTGCATGTTACATACATTGGGGGAGATGTACCAAACCAAGGAGAGAGACAAAGTACCAGTCAGTTCCTAACTGTCATTTTTTAAACATAGCCTGTAACATGGCAGTTAGGAGCTGATTGGCTGGTATTTTATCTCCCTCCACTTTACCTCGCTCCAAGGTTTGATACTTCTCCCCCTTTGTAATACTGAACTTAATAGTAGTTACTTCCTATAAAACTGCTATTTCTGCTACTGATCAATATTTCTGAGTATGTTCTTGTACCTTCCAGTAACGCATATTGGTTTAGTGTATAGGAGTAAAGTCTTATGTCATTAAATACTATGAAAGACATCGATGTTAGCATTGATATTCTGGTAAATGAATTACTCCTTTCATCCCACAGAACAATCCTGGGACACCCTCAAATACCCCGACATCTAAAAGATTTGGGAGTTTTGGGTCCAGTGCGGTCCTGTCCAGCAACAAGAGCTGCGGTTTCACCGACAAGCAAGGCAAAGAGATATTCTACACTACCATCGGCGTCTACCAGGTACTGCGCTTCCACTACAGCCGCCGACATTCCGGGCGTATCGCACGGTATTTAGTGACGCAAGCACTTTCTAGAATTATCATGCTGATCCAAGGCCGGTGCAACTATCAGGCAAAGCTAGGCCTCCGCTTAGGGCGCCAAGGCTTAATCGCCACCTAAGACACTGAATGAGTGGCGTAATGTCATGCCCAGCACAAAGTGATTCAGATGCCACCTGCCGCTCGTGCATTAGTAATGGGCAGTGAGTGTGGCACTAGGCTACCATGTTACATCCTGGTGCCACCCTCCCGGGAATAGACAGTGCCTCCATGCCACAGAAACCCCAGCGCTTGCAAATAAAATGCCAATTAGTCTGTCTCCTGTGTTGGCAGCTAATTTCCATGTTTAGAAACATCCAGTTTACCACACGGAAGTAATTCCTTTATTAAATCTGGGCTCCCGCAATTGTTTTATTTTTTTTGCAGCAGAATTAATTTTATTTCTTTTGCTGTAGTGATGTCATTCGTTCCTGCCGAGTTGATTGGATAAATGCTGACTTAGCCCACACAAGCAGTGATGGCGGCACTTCAATATGCAGACGCCACGCTGATATACATAAAATATAGAATAAAATCCATAGGGTAAAGCAATGGGAATATATAATTGTAATACACTCTGTTTATAATAATTATATATACTGTATAACATATATATATATATATATATATATATATATATATATACAGTATGTAGTCTAGGATAGTGGCACTATTTTGAATGTACACTGGGATATGTGCAAAATAACATAAAACAATAACTAGTTAAAAGATGCAATTATAATCCAGATAAGATACAGACAAATATAAATTTTTTTGCGCGTACCGGCAATAATCTTGGGATACAGATGTTCACAGTTTGAGTAGCTCCCACTTCAGATCTACAGCAGCCGGTCTTCTGGATCATCCAATCCTGGATAGAATCCAGTTCTCTATCCTCCAAGACTTCAAAAGATTGCAATAAATGCTGCGGAAAGCCCCGCAAAAGTGTTGGCAATAGACCAGTGTTATAAATAGTGCCTAAAAGTGTTGACAATATATGGTTAGTATTCGTTACAAGACATGTACTTCCATGCCATATGGTGTCTTCTTCATGTATTGGAATCAAGAACATGTATGTCCACATACTGTGTAATAAATAGAAAAGGGGTTACATTTATTAAAAAAGAGAAAGAAAACAAACCCTACAAATTTGTCAATAAACCCATAAGCATATCCATATACTGTAAGTAATAGAGGAGGCGTTCTGATGCGTTTCATCCTTCTTCAGGGGGAGCAGGTGAATACAGAAGGATCTCTGGCTATACACATATATAGTATTTACTTTATCTGTCATTTTTTTCACATTTTAGTTTTTTACACTGCTGAAGTAAAATAGATTAAAAAAATTGGATGTCTGCTGCCCCCCCTTCCCCCCCATATGAGGATTCTGCAAAGTTTTCTGGGAGAGGGGTTAGAAGGATTCCTCCCCGACACTGTTTGCTCGCATATGCGCAGTCTTATGATGACGTATGTGCGGTAGCGCAGCCATACCCAAACCCTGTAACTAGAGCGGTCACACGCAGTCCCTGGATGGGAATAATGTTAAATTCCAGCGATCCTCGTTTTCTTTTTGCTGCAATACGCAGCTATAAAAATTTACTATAATTATGTTGATCAATTTCCAATACATAATGTGCTCCTAAATCAGTGGCTTAACTAGAAATTTTTCTCCCCCAAGCCAACAAATTCTCTGGCGCCCCCCCACCCCCCATCCCCCATAACTGGCACTAGTAAAGCGATGAACCCCAGTTTTGCAACCTGCACGCCCAGACGTTAGCCACCACGGGAAAGAAAAATAATCCTGATTCATGCCCCTTACATTATTTGTCATTTTTTCCTCTGTATAGTAATGCCCAGTATACATTATGCCACATACTGCAATGGCCCTTAGACATTATACCACACACAATAATGCATATGACACAATATGCACACACCATAATGCCCCGAAACATTATGCCACACACCGTAATGCCCCCGACACATTATGACAGAAATCGCAATGCCCGTTATACATTATGCCACACACTGCAATGACCCTGAGACATTATACCACAATGCCCGTTATACAGTATATCACGCACCGTAATGCCTGTGACACATACCGCAATGCCTGTTATACCCTATGCCACACACTGCAATGCCCGTTATACATTATGCCACACTGCAATGCCCCTGAGACATTATACCACATACCACAATGCCCGTGATATAGTATGCCACACACCATAATGCCTGTGACACATTATGACACACCGCAATGTCCGTGATACATTATGCCACACACCGTAATGCCCATTACACATTAAGTCCTACAGTAAGGCTTCTAATTACTTTTAAATTACCTGCTCGTTGCCAGGGGTTTCATGCTCTTGGTTCCATGCACAATGCCAGAGGTTTTCATGCTCAGGGTGTCATGCTCGTTGCCAGGGGTTTCATTCACTGGGTGTCATGCTCGTTGCCAGGGGTTTCATGCACTGGGTATCATGCTCGTTGCTAGGGGGTAATGCTTGTTGCTTGGGCTGTGCTCCCAGTGCCACATATGCCCCCAGTGCCAGATATTCCCCCACAGTGCCAGGTACACACATGTCCCCAATGCCAACTATGCCCCCCCCCCCCCAAGTGCCAGGTACACATATACCCCCCAGTGCCAACTATGCTCCCCCTCCTCCAGTGCCAAATATGCTCCCCCAGTGCCAGGTACAACTCAACCCCCGCTGCCCCACTGTTTTGTGAAGGAGGGACATGGAGGGCAAAGCGCGCGCCTCTTCTGTGTCTCCGGCGTGTCTGTTAAATGAAGTGCTGGTTCGTGAGCCAATCAGAGCTCACGAATGGGCACTTCATTTAACTGACACGCTGGAGACGCAGGAGGGACACAGGAGAGGCGCGCACTGTGCCCTCCGTGTCCCCCCTTCACAGCAGCAGCTAGGGCGCCAGCGGAGGGAAGGAGGGAGACAGCAGATTGACATGCGGACGGCTCGTCCGCATGTCAATCTGCGCTAAATCAGTGGCGGCGTTCCCCGCAGCCCTGCGCCTCCAAGCCACCGCGAGGGCTGCGGGGGCAGTAGTTACGCCACTGTCCTAAATGCAATGTATATCCTTGTGCAAGAAGATGTAGAATAAACGTACTGTTATACTCATTCAAAACAATGTTAACGTATCACACAATTGCGCACATTTCTATGGAAACCATAAAGCTCCGTAGTAATAAAGTGAAAAGGATTGTAAAGAAAGTACAGGCAATTTAAAAAAAAGATTTTCTACTTCCAGATTGGTTTATGCATGTGTTCCGGGGGGTCATTCTGAGTTGATCGCTAGCTGCCGTTGTTCGCAGCGATCAGGCTAAAAATCGGCATTTCTGCGCATGCGTATGATCCGCAATGCGCACGCGCGACGTACCAGTACAAAGCCCATTGTGGTTGTGCACAGGTTCTAGCAAAGTTTTTAGTCGCACTGACCGTTTTTAGGGGGTGTTTGCAAAAACGCAGGCGTGTCTGAAAAAACGCAGGCGTGGCTGGGATTTCGCTGGGCGGGTGTATGACGTCAAATCCAGACACGAATAGGCTGAAGTGATCGCAAGTGCTGATTAGGTTCAGAGCTGCTCTGAAACTGCACAAACTGTTTTTTGCAGAGCTCGGCTGCACATGCGTTCGCACTACTGCTAAGCTAAAATACACTCCCAGTGGGCGGTGGCATAGCGTTTGCACGGCTGCTAAAAACTGCTAGCGAGCGATCAACTCAGAATGACCCCCATCATCCCTACACCATGTGCCGCAATGATATAAGCAACTGTGTCTCATGGTAAAAAGTCTTAGTTAAAAGTGCAGAAAGAAGCAGATAAAGCTAATAAGTGTCAGAGACTAGGATATTAAGAGGTGGGAGACTAGGATATTAAGAGGTCTATTCATGAAGCAGTGAAAAGAGTGGATAAGTGAACCAGTGTAGAAGTTGCCCATGGCAACCAATCAGCTGCTCTGTATCATTTTATAGTATGCAAATTGTAAATGCCACTTTATTGCTGATTGGTTGCCATGGGTAACATCTCCACTGGCTCGCTTCTCTACACTTTTCACTGCTTCATGAATAGACCCCTTGAGCCATCATATTGTGTTTAATGTATTTAGTTACTGACTCGCCAGATCCCGTAATTTGGCTACTGGTGTAATATACATTTATACCACTAGAGGGAGCCTCTTTGGCACACCCCACCACCCCTAAATTGTGGCACGCTCCCCAATACGTTATTAACTTTCTATGTCCCTTCTGGTTTCCTTTTTTTGCGGCTCGGGGGACAGGTGAACAGTGTGCAGGCTACACAAAAGAGTAAAAGACAAAGTGGAGATCAGAATGCACAGGTAGGAGGCAGAGATTGGGCCAGGAGTGACCCAGGTGTCTTATGACACGAAGACCCAGTTGGCAGGGCGCTATTGATGTTTATTGTCACACATGAGACCGCAGAGAATGAAGACTAGTCTGTAACAAGGAATGAAGGTCGAACAGCCGAGGCCTTTATGCTCTGGCCCCGATACAGCTTTAGCTTGCTGCAAAAGGGTCAAAGGTTACACACATAGGCACAGTGGTGGGCTTAGTATGACGCAATTTGGCATGCATAAATGTAAGGAGGTATATACAAGCTGCAATCTGCAAGACTTTCCACTAACGTGGGCCATAAGCTCATGGGACGGCCTCCTGGTGGATCTTTCCCGACTTAACCATAGAGTTTTATGGGAGTCAGCATAGGGGATAGCCAAAGTGGGTTGATTCCCTCAGCCCAGGGGTTCTCAACTCTAGTCCTAAAGTGCCCCCAACAGGTCATGTTTTGTGGATTTCTTTAATCACGCACAGGTGAGTTCATCTATTTTACTGGCTCAGTAATTATCACATGTGCTTCTGCTGGCAAAAAACATGACCTGTTGGGAAAACTTGAGGGCTGAGGCTGAGAACCACTGCATTAGCCGAACATAATTGAATGCTTCTTTAATTCAGAACCCTCAGTATGCTTTAGTACCCGCCCTACATTGGCTTTTGGGTTATCAGACAAGGCTCATACTCTATGTACTCTACCACTGATTTGTATTCCAGGGTAATCATGTGGCTCTGACGTACCTCAGCGATGAAGCCGCAGCCTGCCGGGTTAGGAAGCCGTCTGTCCTGAAGGAATTCCACATGGTAGGACAAGTCTCTGACCCGTGTGCTCTGCAGTGATGTGTGGGCTGGATCAGTTACACGCTACGCTGTGTACAGATGGAGCCCTGCTCATTTATCCCTTTAATAGGATTATAATAATAATAATAATTTTATTTATATAGCGCTCTTTCTCCAATAAGACCCAAGGCGCTTAACAGATACATAGCATAATATAGTACAGAAAATAATGAAGTACATTTTCATAAAATACAGAAGCATGAAGATACTAAAAGGGACATTATGGAAATGCTTGAGTAAACAGGAAAGTCTTGAGTCTACTTTTGAAGGATTCTATAGTTGGGGCCTCTCACACTGTGCGGGGAAGTGAGTTCCATAGAGTCGGAGCCGCATGACTAAAAGCTCGACCCCCAGATGAATTACGGTAGATTCTAGGTACTGCTAAAAGTCCTTCATCTACAGATCGCAGTAATCGAGTGGGCCAGTATGGGGTCAGAAGCTGTTTCAGGTACCTTGGGCCCTGGTCATGTAATGCTTTGAAACTCAGTAAGCAAATCTTGAAGATGATTCGCCATCGTACAGGCAGCCAGTGAAGGGAGTAGAGGATGGGTGTTATGTGGCTAGAACGGGGCTGGTTGGTTAATAGCCTGGCAGCTGTGTTTTGCACCAGCTGTAAGCGCTGCAATTCTTTTGCTGGTAGACCAAGGTAGAGGGCATTACAGTAGTCTAAACGAGATGATACACATGCATGTATGACTTTTGGCATATCATCTGAGGGAATTAAGTGCTTGATTCTGGCTATGTTCCTCAGGTGAAAGAATGAGGATTTGATTGTGGCTGATATCTGATGTTTAAGTGTCAAGCCACCATCCAGGACAACGCCAAGATTCCGCACACGATCACTGGTCTGTAATTCTGAATCCCCGAGTGTAAGTCCAGTTGGTTGGCTATGCTGCAGTCTTGTCCTTTGATGTTGCGGTCGTATCATAAGGACCTCTGTTTTATCCGGGTTCAGTCGCAGCCAACTGGCGCTCATCCACTCCAGTAGTTCAGCTAGACAGCCATTTAGGGTTGCTATTGGGTTATCAGTGCCCGGAGCAAAGGACAAGTACAGTTGTGTATCATCTGCATAGCAGTGGTAGACCAGGCCATGGCGCCTGATTATTTCGCTCAATGGGAGCATGTATACTGCAAAAAGCATGGGGGATAGTATAGAACCTTGTGGGACACCACATGGCAATGGCACTGGTGGTGATGAGTATAATCCAGATGATACTCTCTGTGACCTGCCTGTGAGAAATGATTTGAACCAGCTTAGAACTGTGCCATCCAGACCACAGAAATGTATCAGTCGCTCAATCAGAAGCCCATGGTCCACGGTATCAAATGCTGCCGAGAGATCCAGAAGGATTAATATTGAACAGTCACCTCTGTCTTTTGCCATCAGAAGATCATTTAACACACACACACCAGGGCTGTTTCAGTGCTATGTCTTCTCCTGAATCCTGATTGAAATGGATCATAAATATCATGGGTTGTCAGGCGGGTTTCCAGTTGATTTGCAACGACTTTCTCAATAACCTTTCCTAGAAAAGGAAGGTTTGATACCGGTCTGTAGTTGGTCATGCAGTCGGGATCTAAATTAGGTTTTTTAAGAAGCAGTCTAACAATTGCTTCCTTTAGAGGTCCAGGAAAAATGCCTGTCTGCAAAGAGCATTGAACAATTTTTGTAAAGACAGAACCAATTATATCCATACAACCTATTAGAAGCTTGGTTGAGGCTGGTTCCAGATCACAGGTGGTGGGACGCAAAATCCGAGTAATTTCAGCAGTGTCCTTTACATCCACTGGATCAAAGCTGGTCCATGAAGGCAGGTAGCTTATATTGGCAGGCTTTGTAGTTTGGCACTCCTTTGATGGCACTGTGGAGATCCCAGCCCGGATGGTGGATATTTTATCTGCAAAGAAGTTTGCAAACTCGTTGCATCTTGCCTGGGAGAGGGTCTCATCAGTCTGCAGGCATGCTGGCTTGCAAAGCATCTCCACTGTGCGGAAAAGTTGAGCTGGCCTATTGTTTGCTGCTGTGATCTCATTTGACAGGAACTGTGCTTTCTTACGAGTGATTGTCGATTGATATTCTACGTTATGCTTCATTAGTTTTATTTTGTCAGCCACTAGGTTAGTCTTCCTCCATCGTCTTTCCAGTCTACGCCCCCTTTTCTTGAGCTCTCTAACACTGTTGTCGAACCATGGAGCTTGACGTTGTGGTTGGCGAGGTCTTATACGCACAGGGGCGATAATATCAATTGCAGCCATAACATCCCTATTATAATAACGGACTAGGGAACAAGGATCTTCACAGGCACCCAGTATAGCAGAGAGATCCAGATTTGCTGCAAGAGCCTGGGGAGTCATACCCCTCCTTGGACGATACCTGGTCAACTCCACGGGCAGAGATCTTAATTGAGGGGTTGCAACTGAGAACCAGAGGGAGTAGTGGTCTGACCAGATGACTGGGTTTATTTTTAGGTCAGTGACTTCTAATCCAATCTGAAAGACAAGGTCCAGAGTGTGTGAAGCCCAGACCATTCATTGTGCACAGGAGGTCTTGGCCAAGGCGTGAGAGCTCATCATCCACCCATGCATTGAAATCCCCGAGGATGAGCCATCTTTGATGTTCCAGAACTAGGCCAGCGACAGTGTCTGCAATTTCTTGCAGAAATATCTTTCCATCTCCAGGTGGCCGGTAAATGAGAAGTACTCTGAAACCTAATCCTTCGAACTCCGGGCAGCAATGCACTCGAATGAGCGAGTAGTTTCAATAGGGTGGACCCTAAGTTTAAGTTCTTTTTTGAAGCAGATAGCCACCCTGCCACCCCTGCGGTCCAGTCTTGGGTTGTGGATGACAGAGTAGTTTGTTGGTACTGCAGCCTCCAATATACTGTAGGTGCTGCATTTTCATCTAGCCAGGTCTCTGTAATACAGACTAGATCTGCAGATTCAATAAGGTCAGCAATTGTTGCAGTCTTGTTTCTTATAGATCTGGCATTACAAAGGACTGACCTGATTGGGCATACCAGGGGGCCTTCAGTTTTGTTTATGTTAAGTGCAGGAGCTCTGGGTATGGGGGTCACAAAGTGAGAGTTGACAGTTCTGTCCTTCCAAACACAGGGCCGTCTTTTGGGTATCACTTCTATTTGATTGTTCTTTGAGTATGGGGGTGAGCAGGTGGGCAAAGGACTTAGATGGTTACCGGGGGAAATACATTTCCGGCCTGCTCGCTTCCCACGAATGCGCCAGTGTTTTCTTTTTAAAATGCCAAGGGATTGGAGAATAGAAGCTTGTGATGGTGTGATAGGAACTGCAGAACGTGGTGGGCGGAGTGAAAGAATGAAGCTGGAGCAATACGTATACATTTGGTCATCAATGACAGATTACTATAAATTTGAGCTGCATATGATGATGAGAGAGGGAGAGAGAAAGCAGTGTTTTTTTTTTTTCCTTTTTGTGTTTTGTTTTCCCCCAATTCGGTATGTGATCCAAAATGATAATGGGATTATGAACAAAGTTATTGCTATAACCTATTGTGTATATTTGAAGCAAGTAATAAATAAAATAACTGCTGATTTAGTCAATTATCCTAGGATAGGCAGCCTTTTAGAAAGGTGTTAGAAGCCAATTCCTACTGTGTAGGTGTGAAAAGTCTCAGTGTGAGAGGCCTTTGAAGTAGATTTTTTGTGGGGGTAGTGATAACGTGTCCTGGAAATGGATCCTGATTTTAAACAGTGAGCCTTCAGCAATTCAGAGCCTGAATATACTGATATTAGTAGATTAATGCAATAAGTCAGTTATTTGTTGCTCAGAGAACAGAGGTGGATGATGTCTAAGTGAGGGGCTGGATGTAGCCAAAGATAGGTTGTAATCCACAGTACCTTATCTGGGTAATGTCCAATGCAGAGTACAGCAGCTGCTAAACTGAAGGATTTCTCAGTGGAGATATGCAGAGGATTCAGTCCAGGATTCAGTCCAGTGTGTATCTCAGCGCAGGAATGCAATCTGTTGGTTTTGATGAAATGTCCGCGTAGAGTAGTACAAGTTCAAGGTAAGTCCTTGGATATTTATGATGATTCATAGGTCAGTTGTGTTGAATTTAAGCTGTTTTATGGAGATGATCACTAGCATACAAAAGGTGAGGCAGCCATCTTGGGCGCCATTACAGGACTGTCAGTAACAGGATTAATTGAGTCAGGGCTGTCAGACTTAATCCCCTGCTGTAATGACTTAATCCCCTGCTGTATTGTTCTCTCTGTATTGTATTGCAGCTGAGAACAATAGATAAAAGGCTTATGCTAATAAGCCTTGGTGCACCTAGATGCAGCAGAGAAAAGCTAGATGAGCAAGGCTCCATCTGTATATTCTATTTAATGCCTACGGCAAATAATGTGCCACAACTACAGGCATGGTGTAGGATCTTTTTCTTTGTCTGCCCGGTGCCGCCAGTGACCAGGGAATCCCACCAGGCCATCACCCCTTGGCCACAGACCTGGTTGTTGGAATCTTTCTGTGTGTTCTCAATGATTTTCCCCCTTCCCTGTGATTTAATTCTAAAAGTAAAGCGACGAAAATATTGTATATTCCCGCAGACTGGGCATCATTAGGCTAAATAGGAACCTGGCCTTAATACACATCAAAAATAACCTGACTTAGTACAAGTTACAATGTATTCCACCGTTTAGATTTTGTTCTGCATCAATATATGGCTTATAATCGGGGGAATTCAATTAGCCCGTTCACAGGGGTTAACGCAGCTGGACACAAATTAAACTCCCAATAGGCTTTAATGCAGATACACTATGTCTAGCCGGCAGGCTTGAAGATAGTAACTATGGGACCAATTCAATTCAACGCCATGTTATTAGCGCCGAGAAGGAGGTCCCAGAGCTATTCAATTGTCCTCATTGCTAGTGTGGAAGTTGATGCCAGTTCTCGCGCCTTATGCTAGGTGTTTAGTCACAAGAACCGGCATTCTCCAACTTAAGTGCCTGCAGCGATGCTGTATGCGCTGCGCTAAAGGCAGAAAACTGCATTGCGGCGCTAGTTCCGTCGGATTTCTGCTCGCACCTTCTTGACGCAGGCTTAACAACGCTGCCAGTTGAATTGATTCTGCTCATCTTCATCCTCCAGCTTCAGCATCAGGCTGTTGCTTAGAGACAAGGCTGGAGACGAGGCGGATTGGTACAGCCGGGTGGGGTGCTGAAAGAGGGGGAGGGCTCTCTAGTCTTAAGGACCACAAAGACTTAATCCGGCCCTGCTCTATACTGTTATTCAATAAAAAGGTGCACTTTGGGGGGGTGGGGGTGCAGACGGATTTCCCCCATACCTTACACAGCTAACATCATAGAAAATGACTGCATGACAGCCGGGACACGCCAGTTGAAGTCTGCGTTTACAGGTATCTGCGCCATCCGTCCATATTTATACTTGCATCTGAATCAGAATCAAACCGAAAGTATCTCAAAATAGTAGAACCGTGTTCACGTTCTGTGGCAGGCGACTCCCAGTGACGGGAGAACCTCGCGGTGAGATTATCTTACAGACATGGCGAGTTATCTGTGTACGTATCACAAATATGGCAAAAAATGGCACCAGAATGAAACTATAACTGGAAACAGCCCTAAATCTCGTCCTTTCCGTTGCAGATTCGGGAGCTGAAACACGAGAACCTGGTGACTTTCTTCGGGGTCTGCACGGATTCCCCCGTTGTGTGCATTGTCACCCAGTACTGCAAAAAAGGAAGCCTAAAGGTACAATATATACATTACTGTATACACGCTGTCTGTATTTCTCATAATACGGATATTGGGGGTCGTTCGCTGCAGTTTGTCGTAGCGCAGCGATTGGGTCGGAACTGTGCATGCGCCGGTGCCGCAGTGCGCCCGGCGCATGGCAGTCGTCGCTGCCTAGCCATCGCCTCTGAGACAGAGGCGGTGGCTGGGCGGGAGGAGGCTGAACGGTGGCGTTAAGCCGCCGTTTAGTAGGCACGGTCCGGTCAACGCAGGCGTGGCTGGACCGTTGGGGGGGGGGGGGGGCGTGCCGCATCGGCTGCGTGACATCTCACGCAGCCGATGCGGGCAGTGGCAGCGACACACAACTCCCGGCTTGCCGGGAGTTACTCCACAAATACAAAAGCATCACCGCTGTGCGATGCTTTTGTATTTGTGCGGGAGGGGGGGGGGGGGGCGGCACTGACATGCGGGAAGGACTAGCCCTGTGCTGGGCGTCCCCCCCGCATGTCAGGGAAGATGATCGTAGCTGTGCTAAATTTATCACAGCTACGATCAACTCGGAATGACCCCCCATTTTCTCTCAGCACCGATCAGTGATAGAGAACCCCTCGCAGTACAGGGCGCTGTGGGAGTGGCCTATTGGCAAGGGAGAGCGAAGTGCACTGAGCCAACCAATAAGGATTAGATATGATTGGGCCAATGGCGAGCACTTTGTATTCATGTGCAGTTTATTTTTTCCCTAATTAGTCATGAGGACAAACAGGAGAGCTTTCAACACACAGAGGGGGAGATTTATCAAAGCCTGGAGGGAGATAAAGTGGAGAGAGATAAAGTACCAACCAACCAGCTCATGGCTGTCATTTTTCAAACACAGCCTGTAAGGTGGCAGTTAGGAGCTGATTGGCTGCAACTTTGGGGGGAATGTAATAGGATGAGAATCAGAAAGTGAGAGATTTTGTAAGAGTTTTTTTTAAAGTGGCAATCAATTTACATGGCAAAACCAGGTTGATTTTGCCCTGTAAATGATTACCACTTTAAAAAACCGGTGGCGGTGATCTGATGCTGCAATCGTTGGGTGCAGCAGCAGATCAGAGAAGCAGATTATCACACAGCCGCTGCGGAAAGAGATGCAGCAGCTGTGTGACCAGCGACCAGCTCTGAATAAGGTACATGGCGCTACCACGGTAACAGAAATAAATATATGCCATGCTTTTCTACAGCGATTGTTCCCTATAGATATAAAGTGGGAAAGAGCATGTGTCATATTACACACAAGTAACATACGTGTAGTTAATGCTGTGCTTTATCTTCTCACCATCAGGATGTTTTACAGAATAGTGACATAGAACTGGACTGGGTCTTCAAGCTGTCTTTTGCCTATGACATAGTTAATGTGAGTACCCCTCATTCCAGAAACCCAAAACAGTGTAATATTCTCCTCCATGACCCCCTGTCTGCCTGCCCCTCCCCTCTGTATCCCCCTGTCTGCCTGTCCCTCCCCTCTGTATCCCCCTGTCTGCCTGCCCCTCCCCTCTGTATCCCCCTGTCTGCCTGCCCCTCCCCTCTGTATCCCCCTGTCTGCCCGCCCCTCTGTATCCCCTCTGTATCCCCGTCTGCCTGCCCCTCCCCTCTGTATCCCCGTCTGCCTGCCCCTCCCCTCTGTATCTCCTGTCTGCCTGTCCCTCCACTCTGTATCCCCCTGTCTGCCTGCCCCTCCCCTCTGTATCTCCTGTCTGCCTGTCCCTCCACTCTGTATCCCCCTGTCTGCCCGCCCATCTGTATCCCCCTGTCTGCCCGCCCCTCTGTATCCCCCTGTCTGCCTGCCCCTCCCCTCTGTATCCCCGTCTGCCTGCCCCTCCCCTCTGTATCCCCCTGTCTGCCTGCCCCTCCTCTCTGTATCTCCTGTCTGCCTGTCCCTCCACTCTGTATCCCCCTGTCTGCCTGCCCGTCCTCTCTGTATCCCCCTGTCTTCCTGTCCCTCCTCTCTGTATCCCCCTGTCTGCCCGCCCCTCTGTATCCCCCTGTCTGCCTGCCCCCCCCCCCCCTCTGTATCCCCGTCTGCCTGCCTCTCCCTCTGTATCCCCCTGTCTGCCTGCCCCTCCACTCTGAATCCCCTGTCTGCCTGTCCCTCCCCTCTGTATCCCCCTGTGTGCCTGCCCCTCCACTCTGTATCCCCTGTCTGCCCGCCCCTCCACTCTGTATCCCCTGTCTGCCTGCCCCTCCCCTCTGTATCCCCTGTCTGCCTGCCCCTCCAATCTGTATCCCCTGTCTGCCCGCCCCTCCACTCTGTATCCCCTGTCTGCCTGCCCCTTCACTCGGTATCCCCTGTCTGCCTGCCCCTCCCCTCTGTATCCCTGTCTGTCTGCCTGCCCCTCCCTTCTGTATTCCCCTGTCTGCCCACCCATCCCCTCTGTATCCCCCTGTCTGCCTGCCCCTCCCCTCTGTATCCCCCTGTCTGCCTGCCCCTCCCCTCTGTATCCCCCTGTCTGCCTGCCCCTTCCCTCTGTATCCCCGTGTCTGCCTGCCCCTTCCCTCTGTATCCCCGTGTCTGCCTGCCCCTTCCCTCTGTATCCCCGTGTCTGCCTGCACCCCCCTCTGTAGCCCCTGTCTGCCTGCCCCTCCCTTCTGTATTCCCCTGTTTGCCTGCCCATCCCTTCTGTATCCCCCTGTCTGCCTGCCCCTTCCCTCTGTATCCCCCTGTCTGCCTGCCCCTCCCTTCTGTATCCCCCTGTCTGCCTGCCCCTCCCCTCTGTATCCCCGTGACTGCCTGCCCCTCCCCTCTGTAGCCCCTGTCTGCCTGTCCCTCCCCTCTGTATCCCCGTGTCTGCCTGCCCCTCCCCTCTGTATCCCCCTGTCTGCCTGCCCTTCCACTCTGTAAACCCTGTCTGCCTGCCCCTCCCTTCTATATCCCCGTCTGCCTGCCCCTCCACTCTGTATCCCCGTGTCTGCCTTCCCCTCCCCTCTGTAGCCCCTGTCTGCCTGTCCGTCCCCTCTGTATCTCCTGTCTGCCTGCCACTCCCCTCTGTATCCCCCTGTCTGCCTGCCCCTCCACTCTGTATTCCCCTGTCTGCCTGTCCCTCCCCTCTGTATCTCCTGTCTGCCTGTCCCTCCCCTCTGTATCTCCTTTCTGCCTGCCCCTCCCCTCTGTATCCCCCTGTCTGCCTGCCCCTCCCCTCTGTATCCCCCTGTCTGCCTGCCCCTCCACTCTGTATCCCTTGTCTGCCTGCCCCTCCCTTCTGTATCCCCCTGTCTGCCTGCCCCTCCCCTCTGTATCCCCCTGTCTGCCTGCCCCTCCACTCTGTATACCCTGTCTGCCTGCCCCTCCCTTCTGTATCCCCCTGTCTGCCTGCCCCTCCACTCTGTATCCCCGTGTCTGCCTTCCCCTCCACTCTGTATACCCTGTCTGCCTGCCCCTCCCTTCTGTATCCCCCTGTCTGCCTGTCCCTCCCCTCTGTATCCCCCTGTCTGCCTGTCCCTCCCCTCTGTATCTCTTGTCTGCCTGCCCCTCCCCTCTGTATCCCCTGTCTGCCTGCCCCTCCCCTCTCTTTCCCCTGTCTGCCTGCCCCTCCCTTCTGTATCCCCCTGTCTGCCTGCCCCTCCACTCTGTATCCCCTGTCTGCCTGCCCCTCCACTCTGTATCCCCGTGTCTGCCTTCCCCTCCCCTCTGTATCCCCTGTCTGCCTGCCCCTCCCCTCTGTATCCCCCTGTCTGCCTGCCCCTCCCCTCTGTATCCCTCTGTCTGCCCACCCATCCCCTCTGTATTTCCTGTCTGCCTGCCCCTCCCCCCTGTATCCCCCTGTCTGCCTGCCCCTCCCCTCTGTATCCCCGTCTGCCTGCCCCTCCCCTCTGTATCCCCCTGTCTGCCTGCCCCTCCTCTCTGTATCTCCTGTCTGCCTGTCCCTCCACTCTGTATCCCCCTGTCTGCCTGCCCGTCCTCTCTGTATCCCCCTGTCTTCCTGTCCCTCCTCTCTGTATCCCCCTGTCTGCCCGCCCCTCTGTATCCCCCTGTCTGCCTGCCCCCCCCCTCTGTATCCCCGTCTGCCTGCCTCTCCCTCTGTATCCCCCTGTCTGCCTGCCCCTCCACTCTGAATCCCCTGTCTGCCTGCCTCTCCCCTCTGTATCCCCCTGTGTGCCTGCCCCTCCACTCTGTATCCCCTGTCTGCCCGCCCCTCCACTCTGTATCCCCTGTCTGCCTGCCCCTCTCCTCTGTATCCCCTGTCTGCCTGCCCCTCCAATCTGTATCCCCTGTCTGCCCGCCCCTCCACTCTGTATCCCCTGTCTGCCTGCCCCTTCACTCTGTATCCCCTGTCTGCCTGCCCCTCCCCTCTGTATCCCTGTCTGTCTGCCTGCCCCTCCCTTCTGTATTCCCCTGTCTGCCCACCCATCCCCTCTGTATCCCCCTGTCTGCCTGCCCCTCCCCTCTGTATCCCCCTGTCTGCCTGCCCCTCCCCTCTGTATCCCCCTGTCTGCCTGCCCCTTCCCTCTGTATCCCCGTGTCTGCCTGCCCCTTCCCTCTGTATCCCCGTGTCTGCCTGCCCTTTCCCTCTGTATCCCCGTGTCTGCCTGCACCCCCCTCTGTAGCCCCTGTCTGCCTGCCCCTCCCTTCTGTATTCCCCTGTTTGCCTGCCCATCCCTTCTGTATCCCCCTGTCTGCCTGCCCCTTCCCTCTGTATCCCCCTGTCTGCCCCTCCCTTCTGTATCCCCCTGTCTGCCTGCCCCTCCCCTCTGTATCCCCGTGACTGCCTGCCCCTCCCATCTGTAGCCCCTGTCTGCCTGTCCCTCCCCTCTGTATCCCCGTGTCTGCCTGCCCCTCCCCTCTGTATCCCCCTGTCTGCCTGCCCTTCCACTCTGTAAACCCTGTCTGCCTGCCCCTCCCTTCTATATCCCCGTCTGCCTGCCCCTCCACTCTGTATCCCCGTGTCTGCCTTCCCCTCCCCTCTGTAGCCCCTGTCTGCCTGTCCGTCCCCTCTGTATCTCCTGTCTGCCTGCCCCTCCCCTCTGTATCCCCCTGTCTGCCTGCCCCTCCACTCTGTATTCCCCTGTCTGCCTGTCCCTCCCCTCTGTATCTCCTGTCTGCCTGTCCCTCCACTCTGTATCTCCTGTCTGCCTGCCCCTCCCCTCTGTATCCCCCTGTCTGCCTGCCCCTCCCCTCTGTATCCCCCTGTCTGCCTGCCCCTCCACTCTGTATCCCTTGTCTGCCTGCCCCTCCCTTCTGTATCCCCGTGTCTGCCTGCCCCTCCCCTCTGTATCCCCCTGTCTGCCTGCCCCTCCACTCTGTATACCCTGTCTGCCTGCCCCTCCCTTCTGTATCCCCCTGTCTGCCTGCCCCTCCACTCTGTATCCCCGTGTCTGCCTTCCCCTCCACTCTGTATACCCTGTCTGCCTGCCCCTCCCTTCTGTATCCCCCTGTCTGCCTGTCCCTCCCCTCTGTATCCCCCTGTCTGCCTGTCCCTCCCCTCTGTATCTCTTGTCTGCCTGCCCCTTCCCTCTGTATCCTCTGTCTGCCTGCCCCTCCCCTCTCTATCCCCTGTCTGCCTGCCCCTCCCTTCTGTATCCCCCTGTCTGCCTGCCCCTCCACTCTGTATCCCCTGTCTGCCTGCCCCTCCCTTCTGTATCCCCCTGTCTGCCTGCCCCTCCACTCTGTATCCCCGTGTCTGCCTTCCCCTCCCCTCTGTATCCCCTGTCTGCCTGCCCCTCCCCTCTGTATCCCCCTGTCTGCCTGCCCCTCCCCTCTGTATCCCTCTGTCTGCCCACCCATCCCCTCTGTATTTCCTGTCTGCCTGCCCCTCCCCCCTGTATCCCCCTGTCTGTCTGCCTCTCCCGTCTGTGTCACCCTTGTCTGCCCTCCCCTCTGTGTCACCCTTGTCTGCCCTCCCCTTTGTGTCACCACTGTCTGCCCTTCCCTCTGTGTCACCCCTGTCTGTCCACCTCTCCCCTCTGTGCCCCCCCTGTCTGTCCTCCCCTCTGTGTCACCCCTGACTGCCCTCCCCTCTGTGTCACCCCTGTCTGCCCTCCCCTCTGTGTCACCCCTGTCTGCCCCTCCTCTCTGTGTCACCCCTGTCTGCCCCTCCTCTCTGTGTCACCCCTGTCTGCCCCTCCCTTTTAGACTGTAAGCTCTCACGAGCAGGGCCCTCTGCCTTCATGTGATTTTCCTGCCCCCCTCACTTATACCATCAACTCCACCCTTCTACCTCCTCCCCATTTCCTAGTGAAGTGGGCAGGATGGGTAGATAACACCAGGAATTGTGAGTCCATAGTGAGGTGGTGGGGGGGGTGGCTGGGGAATTACGCATATTACAATATTTAAACCCAGCCTCCTCCCACAGGCCCACAAATTGCGTAATTTTGGGCGGAGCCTATTTATGTGAGAGCCCGGCCCATCCCAGTGTGTCCAGCTGCATGGCTTCCCCTGGAGAGGGCACTGTTTCTGTTTGTGTACCATGTTAGGCGCTGCAGACCCCTTGTGGCACCATATGAATAAAGGATTATAAGAAAGGTGACCTGACACCTGAAGTGTATCTGTTGTGTATACGGTAGGAGCGCAGGCAGCATACTGTGAGGGAGGGTACAGTACAGTATATCTCTGTGTATAACACATTAACATCATGTGACGGGTGTGCCGACTTGCTACATGGAAATAATACACCCACAGGGGAAGTAGTCACTTTACCGACATTAATGTTGGCGATAGTCAGAATGTCGACAGTATTATGTTGACAGGACAATGCTGACAATAATAATGTAACAATTACAACACCGCCCCACACCAATGTAATGTTATTTAAGAGATATTTTAACAATGTCTGCTTTATGATCATGTTTATACGTATAATGCTGCCAGGGTTACAATGCTATAACGTTACAGCCGTAGCCGCGGCATTATTGTCGACAAATCACATGCACTTTATCACACACCGAGGAACGGCAAGGCTCTCACAACAGGTACAAAGTAAAAATATAGGTGGCGCTATAAGCCGGACACAATCCTAAATGTCGTACTAACATTATAAAAATAAGAAAAATAGAAGTTCTGGAAATAAATACAAAAATGCAATAAAACCTGCACAAATAATACACAATAACGGCTGCTAAATAGCTTGCTCAGGTATATATATATATATATATATATATATATATATATAGATATAGGTATAGATATATACTGTATATATATATATATATATATATATATAAAAGTGTAACAATGGGCGGCACTCACGGCATGGAAAAAAAGACAGACAAGCTGGTCTGATGTTAAATCAACGTTTCAATGTCTTTACGGCATTTTCGTCAGGATGACGAAAATGCCGTAAAGACATTGAAACGTTGATTTAACATCAGACCAGCTTGTCTGTCTTTTTTTCCATGCCGTGAGTGCCGCCCATTGTTACACTTTTATATTGGACACAGCGCATGCTGTTACCAGGGAGGGCACCGGCACGTATATATGCATACCAATTTTTGGACATTGTGAGTGCCGTGGATTTCCTCTATTTATATATATATATATATATATATATCTATCCAAGTTGTAGTAATCAAATAGATATTGCCTGGGGGCTCTCCACGGTCACAAGATGTGGCCGAACATGCAGAGAAGGGGGTATCGGCGGCACTCACACGACTTCCATATTACTGTGTTATAATTGGTTACCAGGCCGGAACAACATAACAGTAATGTCAGCGCCGCCGGCTGTGCGCAGTAAACAGAGCAACGCTTAAATTGAACCGGTTTGGTGCCATCTAGTGGCCATTGGCAACACAAAACACTTGAGTTCCCCCCACAGAGGTGAGGAGCAGTGTTAGCCTTTTATTATATTGGATGTTAAATGTGAATAAGCAGAGCAATAGATTTTTCAAGAGTCCCGCATAAAGTAAGTCCCCTAACAACGGGTCAGTATATAACTGGAGACGATATGCTTACCACTAATGGAATAAATCTCCCGGAGCGTATGATTGGCCAGAGACTAAACATAGCTGTATTCGGTCACTATGGAGTAACGGTGAGACTCTGATGCTTCTCTGTCCCTAACAGGGCATGGGATTCCTACACAACAGTCCGCTGACTTCCCATGGAAATCTGAAGCCCACAAACTGCCTGGTGGACGGGCGCATGCAGGTGAAACTCTCTGGCTTCGCCTTATGGGAGTTCAAATACGGGACAACGTTCCGAGACATCACCGCGAAAAATGTCATCTACTCAGGTAGGAACCAGGCCTGTAACCAAAGTGAAAGGTAGTTTCTAAGTAAGGATTATTGGAACTTTATTTTTATAATACCAGTTCAACAAAACACGGAGAACCCTACTGTATTGACATAAGTCCACTTGTTCTGAAAGCATGAATGATGCCTGCTCCAGAGTGTCATGGACAGATGGATATATAAACCTAGTTTCACACAAGGATTCATTATAAGCGTGCGGAACTGCAGTCCTGCTGTGAAAATTCTGTTGTGTGATGTCATGTGACTATTTTCGCACAAATGCACATGATTTTAAGGGGCCAATATAAGTTAGGCTGCTCGGGGGCATAACAATGGGTGGAGCTACAATACAACAAATTTTTCAAAAACAGCGCCCCAACTGAAAAGGGCAGCAACAGAAGCTAAGGTGATCCCAACCACCAAAAATACACAAGACTATGACAACAACGATAAGCACCCTCATGGTGTATAATTAAGAAAAAGTCTATGTATAATAACATAGAAATTTATATGTCACAAGGTTACACTAATTCCTTTATGCTGGGAATTATAGTGTTACAGTCCAAATCCAGTTTGGTCTCAAAAAATGGGCTCAAATGTTCATTCTTTTATCTCAATCGTTCAAATTCTCTCCTTTCTCTCGATGGAAGACCAGCTCCATACAAACCCAAAAATTGGAAAAGAAAGGAAGATATATAGTGTAATACAGTTTTATTCAATGATTCCACAAAAAATTACACAAAAAATTAAAATGCAACAGGATTTCACACAATCAATCCACCAATGACTAGGCAAGAATGCGTACCGGATAAATGGGGGTGTCATATAGTGTCCACCCAAATAAGCATAGTGGTATCCCACGGGTACCGCTCGATCTTTCCAGGTGCCGTGTTCGTCTCTGGATCTGCAGTATCCAAAAGATCAGGTGCCGGTTTGCTACAATCTCCCCAATCAGCTCACCAACGCGTTTCTGTTCCCTGGGGAGCCTATGTCAAGGTGTAATTCCCAGCATAAAGGAATTAGTGTAACCTTGTGACATATAAATTTCTATGTTATTATACATAGACTTTTTCTTAATTATACACCAAGAGGGTGCGCACAGTTGCTTATCGTTGTTGTCAATGGGTGGAGCTAGGCTGCTCAGGGGCATAACAATGGGTGGAGCTTGGCTGCTCAGGGGCGTTCCTTACTGTCTGCTTTTAAAGGAAATTCATTTCAGGTGAAAAATATTATGCACTGTAAGGCTACACACACACACACACACACACACACACACACACACACACACACACACACACACACACACACACTCCACATATTGTAAAGATAAAGGCCTCTAACACTGTAATTTGATACATGTTCTAGTCCTGTGAGTATTCTAATGCTGTGATTGGCTACGTGTTCTAGTCCTGTGAGTTTTCTAATGCTGTGATTAGCTACATGTTCTAGTCCTGTGAGTGTTCTAATGCTGTGATTGGCTACATGCTGTTCTAGTCCTGTGAGTGTTCTAATGCTGTGATTGGCTACATGTTCTAGTCCTGTGAGTGTTCTAATGCTGTGATTGGCTACATGTTCTAGTCCTGTGAGTGTTCTAATGCTGTGATTGGCTACATGTTCTAGTCCTGTGAGTGTTCTAATGTTGTGATTGGCTACACATTCTAGTCCTGTGAGTGTTCTAATGCTGTGATTGGCTACGTGTTCTAGTCCTGTGAGTTTTCTAATGCTGTGATTGGCTACATGCTGTTCTAGTCCTGTGAGTTTTCTAATGCAGTTATTGGCTACATGTCATTGGTGTTTCTATAATGGGTGCAATGTGTGCAGTGCATAAGGGCCCCTGGGTCCAGGGGGGGCCCACACCGCACACATTGCACCCATTTTAATACTTACCTTTCATGAGCGGTAGCCAAATTGGTCTCCGGATCATGGTGGGCGCCATGTTTCCGGAGACATGCGCATGCGCACTAGACTCCAGCACAATGCCGGAATCTACTGCACCGTATAGAGGAGGGGGCCCACCCAGAGCTGCACACGGGCCCCCTCCTCTGTTGAAACGCCCCTGCTACATGCTGTTCTAGTCATGTGAGTTTTCTAATGCTGTGATTGACTACATGTTCTAGTCCTGTGAGTGTTCTAATGCTGTGATTGGCTACATGTTCTAGTCTGTGAGTGTTCTAATGCTGTGATTGGCTACATGTTCTAGTCCTGTGAGTGTTCTAATGCTGTGATTGGCTACATGCTGTTCTAGTCTTTTGAGTTTTCTAATGCTGTGATTGGCTACATGTTCTACTGTTATGCACACCAGTGCCAGCAGGAATGTACTGGTGTCTGAACGGAGAGGGATGCAAAACAAATGAACTCACAGACAGACTGGGGAATATGACATTACATACATAGAAGGTGATAGGGTAACAAAATAAACACAAAGTGAACAGAGAAGCCCAAAGGCTAAGAAACAGGGTGTCTCCCTAGTATTAGGAATGCTCAGATGGAAAGAAGCGAGATGTTGTAATTTAATACGTAGAGAACCAGAAATGCTGTTGCTAAGGGCAGCAGCAAAACCCTAAAGGGTTACCAACGGGTGTAGCAGTAAACTCCTTGGTCAGAGATGGAATAATAGACACAAGCAGAGTCTCCACAATCCTAGTCCTCACTTGCAGTGCACTGGTTCAGCTTACTGCCACTAAACTGACACCTGAACACCTTGCACAGTGAGAAAGGATTTTGGCAGGCAAGTCTGAGAATACAGCCGCAAACTTGCTAGGTTCACAGAGTAGCAAAAGAACCCCAGCAGGTTAAACGACTGACTCCAGTCTTACTGCTAGGTCTGGATTGGCAGAGTGTAATACCAAATCCCAAGGCCTATTTACAGTAAGCAACAAACAAATACAAAGTTTACACAGTACTAGCTAGCTTTCAGGAACTGACTAACCAACAAAGATTCAGCAGCATCTGCCTAACCTGAGAAGAGGGTTTATATAGCAGGTGCTGTCCACGCCCCACTCAGACCTCACAGACTGTGAGCACAAAAACCAGCACCGGATCCCCTGCCGTGCACAGAGCCTGTAACCACTGCACAGCAAAAGACCCGAACCGGAGTATCAGCTACGCTCAGGTTACTCCGCTAGCACTTGTCTCCCGGTTGCCATGACGACGTGGCAGCACAGAGCAGGAGACCCTAACAGTACCCCCCCTCTGACGAGGGGTCAAAGAACCCCTACCACCGGGTTTATCGGGGAACTGCGAGAAGAAAGAGCGTAACAGTCTGGGGGCATGAAGATCACAACTGCGCACCCACGACCGCTCCTCCGGGCCATACCCCTTCCAGTGCACCAAAAATGACAGCCGACCCCGAACCATCTTGGAGTCAAGAATCCTTTCAACAACAAACTCCCTCTGGCCACGTATCAGAAGAGGGGAAGGTCTTCCACTGGAAGAAGGATTACTAATCGCCCGTTTTAAAAGGGAACAATGAAATGTTTTATTGATACCCAAAGAACGGGGTAGATCTAACTGAAATGCCACCGGATTGATAACCCTAGTGATCTTATAAGGACCGATGAACCGGGGGCCTAACTTATGAGATGGCTGTCTCAACTTCAAATTCTTGGTAGACAACCAGACGAAGTCTCCTAATTTGAAGCTGCAGGGTCTTTTCCGCTTATCAAAAACCCTTTTGGTCACTAATGACACAGACACAAGGGCTTTCTTCACTTTCCTCCAAATACCTCTAAGGACCGAAACCACAGAGGAACCACCAGGCGTGGAGTCCTGGGGGTCAAAAGAATTGGCCTTAGGATGATGCCCATACACACAAAGGAAGGGAGAGATCCCTGTAGCAGAGTGAGCCGCGTTGTTATAGGCAAACTCCGCCATGGACAGATGAGCAACCCAGTCAGTCGGACACTTGTAGACATAACACCTGAGGAACTGCTCCAAGGACTGGTTCACCCTTTCAGTCTGCCCATTAGACTGCGGATGGTAGCCTGACGACAAGCTGACAGAAATCTGGAGATCGGAACAAAATGCCCTCCAGAATTTGGCCACAAACTGGGATCCGCGGTCAGAGACCACATCAAGTGGCAACCCGTGGAGGCGCACAACATGCAGCATAAATAATTCAGACAGGCGTCTGGCCGATGGCAGCCCAACCAATGGAACGAAGTGCGCCATCTTCGAAAACCTGTCAACGACAACCCAGATAGCTGTCATCCCCGAGGATTTGGGCAAGTCCACCACAAAATCCATTGAAATGTAGGTCCATGGCTTAGATGGAATAGAGAGTGGATGTAATGGGCCAACAGGAACCCCTCTAGGAGTCTTATTTCGGGCACAGATGTCACATGCCCGAACCCACTGATCCACATCCCTAGCCACCGAGGGCCACCACACCGCCCTAGATAGCAACTCCCGAGTTCTGGCAATACCCGGGTGACCTGACGACTTCTTGGCATGGAATTCCAGGAACACTCGCTGTCTTAACCTAGGAGGCACAAACAAGAGACCTATCGGAAGGTCTGGAGGAGCCTGCTCCTGTGCTCTAAGGACTAATGACAAGAGGTCCTGGGTAATGCCCACTTTAATACATGATGGGGACACAATGGGCAATGGCTCCTTGGTGGTCTCCTGGATTGGAGCAAAACTCAGCGAGAGCGCATCAGCCTTGATGTTTTTTGACCCAGGGCGATATGTTATCAAAAAATGAAAGCGAGCAAAAAACAAAGCCCATCGTGCCTGCCTGGCATTGAGGCGCTTCGCTGACTCTAAATATGCCAAATTCTTATGGTCGGTGAGAATTGAGACCACAAACTTAGCCCCCTCAAGCCAGTGTCTCCACTCCTCGAGTGCATCCTTAATAGCCAACAATTCCCGGTTACCCACATCATAATTCATCTCGGCAGGCGAAAATTTACGGGAAAAGTAAGCACAGGGATGAAGGCGATTATCAGACACCCCCATCTGAGAGAGCACTGCCCCAATACCCATCTCAGAGGCATCCACCTCCACCACAAAAGGACGCTCTGGATCTGGGTGTCGCAGCACCTTGGCCGAGACAAATGCCCTTTTGAGACGGGCAAAAGCCGCTTTGGCCTCACAAGACCAGTGAGCATCATCTGCCCCTTTGTTAGTGAGTGCCACCAAGGGCGCCACTATAGACGAAAATCCAGCGATAAATCGTCTATAAAAATTCGCAAAGCCCAGAAAACGCTGAAGCGCCTTCAAACTAGTGGGCTGCACCCAATCCAGGACTGCCTGTACCTTGGAACCCTCCATTTGGAAACCTTCTGGGGAGATAATATATCCTAGAAATGCGATTTGCTGAACTTCAAATTCGCACTTCTCCAGCTTCGCCCCAAGCCGGTGGTCTCTGAGTTTCTGGAGGACTAAGCGTACATGCTTCCGATGTTCCTCCAGGGAATGGGAGAAGATTAGGATGTCATCTAAGTATACAACTAAGAATCTATCCAAATATTCCCTGAGCACATCGTTCATGAAGTCCTGGAAGACTGCCGGGGCATTACAGAGCCCAAAAGGCATCACCAAATATTCATAATGCCCTGAGTGGGTATTAAAGGCAGTCTTCCATTCATCCCCCTCTCTTATTCGGATTAGATTGTACGCACCGCGTAGGTCAATCTTGGAAAAAATGGTGGCAGTACGAAGCTGGTCAAACAAGACCGAAATGAGAGGCAGTGGGTATGAGTTTTTAATCGTGATACGGTTCAATTCCCTGAAGTCGATGCAGGGTCGCAACGAACCGTCCTTTTTACCCACGAAGAAGAACCCCGACCCAACTGGAGACTGTGAAGGTCTGAAAAATCCCTTAGCCAAGTTCTCCTGAATGTACTCTGCCATAGCCTGAGTCTCAGGACGTGACAGGGAGTACAACCTGCTCTTGGGAAGCTTAGCATTCGGCAACAAATCAATGGCACAGTCATGGGGGCGATGGGGAGGTAGTACCTCTGCAACTCTTTTGGAGAACACGTCCGCAAAATCTGCATAACATCCTGGCAATCCTGGCAAACTTAGCTGCGAAAGCCTGACTGGAAGGCTCAAGCAACTCCTGAAACAATCAGTACCCCAACTAAGAATCTCCCCAGAGACCCAGTCAAATTGAGGATTGTGGGCCCTTAACCAGGGTAACCCCAACACCAATGGGGCAAAAGTACAGACAGTCACATAAAAGGACAATTTTTCAGAGTGTGTGGCTCCAATAAACAAAGAAATTTGGCTAGTGCAAGAGGTAATTTTACCCTGGGATAATGGTTCCCCGTTTAACCCACAAATCTCAATTTCCGATGCCAAGGGTACTAAGGGAACAGAGTGTTTCAGGGCGAATTGGCGGTCCATAAAAACCCCGTCAGCCCCACTGTCCACAAAGGCCTCAGTCTTGACAGTTTGACCGAGGATCTTCAAGGTCACCGGAATGATAAAAGTCTTCTTGGGAAATTCTGACTTCTGGCCTGACAGGATATTTCCCATCACCCTCAGGCCCTGAAGTTTTCCGGCTTTTCTGGGCATGATATTACCACATGACCTTTATTCCCACGGTACAAACATAACCCCTGCTGTCTCCTCCGCGTCTTCTCACGCGAGGAGAGGCGGGTAGCCCCAATCTGCATAGGCTCCTCGGAAAATTCCTCAGAGTCTGAGGTTCCCTTGGGAAAGAAGGAAACCTCGGTCTCCCTTTCAAGCCTGCGCTCTCTCAGCCGTCTATCCACCCGAATGGATAACTGCATGAGCTGATCCAAGCTATCAGGCAAGGGATATTGTACCAGTTGGTCTTTTAACTGGTTAGAAAGACCTCTTCGGTACTGGTGTCTCAGGGCTGGGTCATTCCACTGGGTATCATGGGCCAACCTCCGAAACTCCGTACAATAAACCTCAACTGGCCTTCGCCCTTGCTTAAGGATCGAAATCTGAGCCTCGGCTGAGGCCGTCTTGTCAGGGTCATCATACAACATGCCCAGTGCCGTAAAAAAAGCATCAACACTTTTAAGCGACGGACAGTCAGGCTGCAACCCATATGCCCAGACCTGTGGGTCTCCTTGTAGCAAGGAAATCACTATGCCCACCCGCTGAATCTCCGACCCAGAAGACTGAGGCCTAAGCTGGAAATATAGCTTGCAGCTCTCCTTGAAACAAAAGAACTGCGAGCGATCTCCAGAAAAACGATCCGGGAGATTTACTTTCGGCTCCTTAACCCCTGAAGGCACTGCTGCTGCGGGAGCTCCGCCAGCGGCCTGCGAGGTGTGCATTTTAATGGACAAATCATTAAATTGTCGAGTCAGGACCTGCACCTGATCGACCACCTGTTGCAAAGTATTTTGAGGGGTATGCTCCATATTCCCACAAAATTTCAACAGGAGTATTAGGCTGCTGAATATGTTATGCACACCAGTGCCAGCAGGAATGTACTGGTGTCTGAACGGAGAGGGATGCAAAACAAATGAACTCACAGACAGACTGGGGAATATGACATTACATACATAGAAGGTGATAGGGTAACAAAATAAACACAAAGTGAACAGAGAAGCCCAAAGGCTAAGAAACTGGGTGTCTCCCTAGTATTAGGAATGCTCAGATGGAAAGAAGCGAGATGTTGTGATTTAATACGTAGAGAACCAGAAATGCTGTTGCTAAGGGCAACAGCAAAACCCTAAAGGGTTACCAACGGGTGTGGCAGTAAACTCCTTGGTCAGAGATGGAATAATAGACACAAGGAGAGTCTCCACAATCCTAGTCCTCACTTGCAGTGCACTGGTTCAGCTTACTGCCACTAAACTGACACCTGAACACCTTGCACAGTGAGAAAGGATTTTGGCAGGCAAGTCTGAGAATACAGCCGCAAACTTGCTAGGTTCACAGAGTAGCAAAAGAACCCCAGCAGGTTAAACGACTGACTCCAGTCTTACTGCTAGGTCTGGATTGGCAGAGTGTAATACCAAATCCCAAGGCCTATTTGCAGTAAGCAACAAACAAATACAAAGTTTACACAGTACTAGCTAGCTTTCAGGAACTGACTAACCAACAAAGATTCAGCAGCATCTGCCTAACCTGAGAAGAGGGTTTATATAGCAGGTGCTGTCCACGCCCCACTCAGACCTCACAGACTGTGAGCACAAAAACCAGCACCGGATCCCCTGCCGTGCACAGAGCCTGTAACCACTGCACAGCAAAAGACCCGAACCGGAGTATCAGCTACGCTCAGGTTACTCCGCTAGCACTTGTCTCCCGGTTGCCATGACGACGTGGCAGCACAGAGCAGGAGACCCTAACATCTACTCCTGTGAGTTTTCTAATGCTGTGATTAGCTACATGTTCTAGTCCTGTGAGTATTCTAATGCTGTGATTGGCTACATGCTGTTCTAGTCCTGTGAGTTTTCTGATGCTGTGATTAGCTACATGTTCTAGTCCTGTGAGTGTTCTAATGCTGTGATTGGCTACATGTTCTAGTCCTGTGAGTGTTCTAATGCTGTGATGCTACATGTTCTAGTCCTGTGAGTTTTCTAATGCTGTGATTAGCTACATGTTCTAGTCCTGTGAGTGTTCTAATGCTGTGATTGGCTACATGCTGTTCTAGTCCTGTGAGTGTTCTAATGCTGTGATTGGCTACATGTTCTAGTCCTGTGAGTGTTCTAATGCTGTGATTGGCTACATGTTCTAGTCCTGTGAGTGTTCTAATGCTGTGATTGGCTACATGTTCTAGTCCTGTGAGTGTTCTAATGCTGTGATTGGCTACACATTCTAGTCCTGTGAGTGTTCTAATGCTGTGATTGGCTTTGTGTTCTAGTCCTGTGAGTTTTCTAATGCTGTGATTAGCTACATGTTCTAGTCCTGTGAGTTTTCTAATGCTGTGATTAGCTACATGTTCTAGTCCTGTGAGTGTTCTAATGCTGTGATTGGCTACATGCTGTTCTAGTCCGGTGAGTTTTCTAATGCTGTGATTAGCTACATGTTCTAGTCCTGTGAGTGTTCTAATGTTGTGATTGGCTACACATTCTAGTCCTGTGAGTGTTCTAATGCTGTGATTGGCTACGTGTTCTAGTCCTGTGAGTTTTCTAATGCTGTGATTAGCTACATGTTCTAGTCCTGTGAGTGTTCTAATGCTGTGATTGGCTACATGCTGTTCTAGTCCTGTGAGTGTTCTAATGCTGTGATTGGCTACATGTTCTAGTCCTGTGAGTGTTCTAATGCTGTGATTGGCTACATGTTCTAGTCCTGTGAGTGTTCTAATGTTGTGATTGGCTACACATTCTAGTCCTGTGAGTGTTCTAATGCTGTGATTGGCTACGTGTTCTAGTCCTGTGAGTTTTCTAATGCTGTGATTGGCTACATGTTCTAGTCCTGTGAGTTTTCTAATGCTGTGATTAGCTACATGTTCTAGTCCTGTGAGTGTTCTAATGCTGTGATTGGCTACATGCTGTTCTAGTCCTGTGAGTTTTCTAATGCTGTGATTGGCTACATGTTCTAGTCCTGTGAGTTTTCTAATGCTGTGATTAGCTACATGTTCTAGTCCTGTGAGTGTTCTAATGCTGTGATTGGCTACATGCTGTTCTAGTCCTGTGAGTGTTCTAATGCTGTGATTGGCTACATGTTCTAGTCCTGTGAGTGTTCTAATGCTGTGATTGGCTACATGTTCTAGTCCTGTGAGTGTTCTAATGCTGTGATTGGCTACATGCTGTTCTAGTCCTGTGAGTTTTCTAATGCTGTAATTGGCTACATGTTCTAGTCCTGTGAGTGTTCTAATGCTGTGATTAGCTACATGTTCTAGTCCTGTGAGTGTTCTAATGTTGTGATTGGCTACACATTCTAGTTCTGTGAGTGTTCTAATGCTGTGATTGGCTACGTGTTCTAGTCCTGTGAGTTTTCTAATGCTGTGATTGGCTACATGTTCTAGTCCTGTGAGTTTTCTAATGCTGTGATTGGCTACATGTTCTAGTCCTGGGAGTTTTCTAATGCTGTGATTGGCTACATGTTCTAGTCCTGTGAGTGTTCTAATGTTGTGATTGGCTACACAGTCTAGTCCTGTGAGTGTTCTAATGCTGTGATTGGCTACATGTTCTAGTCCTGTGAGTGTTCTAATGCTGTAATTGGCTACATGCTGTTCTAGTCCTTTGAGTTTTCTAATGCTGTGATTGGCTACATGTTCTAGTCCTGTGAGTTTTCTAATGCTGTGATTGGCTACATGTTCTAGTCCTGTGAGTGTTCTAATGCTGTGATTGGCTACATGCTGTTCTAGTCCTGTGAGTGTTCTAATGCTGTGATTGGCTACATGCTGTTCTAGTCCTGTGAGTGTTCTAATGCTGTGATTGGCTACATGCTGTTCTAGTCCTTTGAGTGTTCTAATGCTGTGATTGGCTACATGTTCTAGTCCTGTGAGTGTTCTAATGCTGTGATTGGCTACATGTTCTAGTCCTGTGAGTGTTCTAATGCTGTGATTGGCTACATGCTGTTCTAGTCCTGTGAGTTTTCTAATGCTGTGATTAGCTACATGTTCTAGTCCTGTGAATTTTCTAATGCTGTGATTGGCTACATGTTCTAGTCCTGTGAATGTTCTAACGCTGTGATTGGCTACATGTTCTAGTCCTGTGAGTTTTCTAATGCAGTGATTAGCTACATGTTCTAGTCCTGTGAGTGTTCTAATGCTGTGATTGGCTACATGCTGTTCTAGTCCTGTGAGTGTTCTAATGCTGTGATTGGCTACATGCTGTTCTAGTCCTGTGAGTGTTCTAATGCTGTGATTGGCTACATGTTCTAGTCCTGTGAGTATTCTAATGCTGTGATTGACAACATGTTCTAGTCCTGTGAGTGTTCTAATGTTGTGATTGGCTACACAGTCTAGTCCTGTGAGTATTCTAATGCTGTGATTGGTTACGTGTTCTAGTCCTGTGAGTTTTCTAATGCTGTGATTGGCTACATGTTCTAGTCCTGTGAGTTTTCTAATGCTGTGATTGGCAACATGTTCTAGTCCTGTGACATGGAAATAGGAGCCCATAGGTTACTATAGGCTGCTGGGGCCAAGGTCTAGAATGCTTAGAACTCTGGAGCTTGGTAAATCCAATGTACATAGCAGCTCCCATAGATACCTATAGGGGCTGCTGCTGCTTTCGAAAATGTAGGGCCTGGGCAGATATCGGAGATCTCTCATGTGGTCTCTCTTTGTTACATATAAGAGATACAGTACTTCAACGTTTTCGGATGGATTTCCCGCAAAACAGCTATATTGTCTGTCTGTCTCCTTGTAGATCTCTACTGGACGGCCCCTGAGCTGTTGCGGTTGGGAAGGTTCCCCTTCCAGGGCACCCAGAAGGGAGATGTGTATAGTTTCGCCATCGTCATGAGAGAACTCATATGCAATAGCGAAGACGGGCCTTACCAGGACTATAACATGGAACCACAAGGTGAAATTTTCTGGGTACAATGTACTCAAGGTGCAACTACTGTAGTATGACTTAACTGAGCAAGCTATGGGGCTGATGTATCATTAGTGAAATGAGTGGAGAATGGATCTGTGGAGGAGTTGCCCATAACAACCAATAAGCTTTGAAGTACCATTTATCAGGGCTGGGATTAGTAATTGTGGGGCCTGGGACTGACAAAATAGACAGGGCCTCCCTCAAAAAAATAAAAAAAAGGTTCTGCCATGCCGCTCCACCCCTATGTGATGTCACACATCGTGACATTACATATAGGTGAAGCTCCAGGTATCAGTAGTAGGAGCCAGGGGAGGGCCCCCCTCTCTGTAAGGGCCCGGGACTCCAGTCCCTGCAGTCCCCCCCTGGTGGCTGCCCTGCCATCTATCCTGTACTTCTTATAAAATGATGGGTAGCAGCAGATTGGTTGCTAGGGGAAACGTCTTCACTGGTCCATCTCCACTCTTTTCACCTATACTGTATATATGTGTTTTATTATAGTGCCCAGTAATGTACAGTACTTCCACAATCTGCATTTTATCTTCATTCTCTCACTTTCTGCATTTTAAACAATGTTTTGTAATTTAAATATGACGAGAAATTCTCAGCACGACTTTCTCCCAGAAAAGAGCTGAGATTTAGTTGTTGCAGTGGGAAAATATTTATTAATAGCAGAAAAATGTTTGAAATGATCTAATAATGTTGTATATTATAGATGTTATCCGCAAAATCATAGCCCCTACCTCATCTGTGCCAATGAGGCCTTCCTTATCGGTGGAGAAGTGTAACGAGCGGATCATCTCCATGTTAAAGCTATGCTGGGATGAGAACCTGGAGAGGCGGCCGTCCTTTGTTTCCATAAAGAGGAGCCTGCGAGGAGCCAGCCCGGAAGGGTGAGACAGCTGCGTGTGTCAGTGCCCTGTGCTAGGATCCGTGGCATAATTAGAATTATTTCCTTTATTACATTCATTTAGCTTATGTGGAGAACAGCGGAACACTTCTATTAGTTTGGGTGAATGCTTGATGTTCCTGTGTGAAGAAACGTGCATAAAAATATTGCTCCTAGGGTTGCTCCCATTTTTGGTCGCAAGTTGCGTTTATTTTTCATTGCGCTTATAGGCGCTCTGGGCGTCTTTTTTCAGCAGTAAAACGTGACTTGTGATTTCACAATCAGAGCTGTATTATCCATGAGGCTGACTAGGCTGAAGCCTGGGGGCCCCACAGGTAACACAGGCCCATCAAGGGGCGAAGAGGGGGGGGGCAGACAGTGGCCTTGACACAGAGGCGTAACTGTGGGAGGCAACGGAGTCAGCTGACACCGGGCTCCTGCTCTGTAGAGGGGCTCCTCTCCTCCCGTTCTGTGTGTTCAGCACACAATTTAATTATTGACAGCTGCCGCTATCTTTTCCTCCCTGCACCTTACAAGTCATACCCTCTTTATTATTCATATACATTTTACAAGTGTCATATCCAGGATTAGAACCCCGACCTATCACACTAGAAGCAAGTACCTTACTGATAGAGCTATTTGCTCCTGTATAGAAAGCATGAGAATTCTGACTATATGAAGTTACTTCTCTGACAATTACACGTAACTTCATATCGTTAGAATTCTCATGCTTTCTATATGGGAGCAAATAGCTCCATCAGTAAGGTGTCTGCTTCCAGTGTAATAGGTTGTGGGTTCTAATCCTGGTTACGACACTTGTAAAATAATCATCAGATAAGTAATCAGCATTGTGAGTGCCTGAGCAGATCTATGTAGTGTGTGGCTGCACCCTACATAGATCTGCCTAGTTTCGATGATTTTGAACTGATAATTACAATAAATAGCTCTATTAGAAAGGCATTAGAAAATGTGTGATTTAAAATAAATGACAATAAAAAATAAATATATACAGATGGAGCCACGTTTATCTTGGCTTCTCTGGTGCACCATGGTTTATTAGCATAAGCCTTTCATCTATTGTTCTCAGCTGCCATAGCCGGCCCTAACCAATATGATGCCCTAGGCAAGATTTTTGCTGGTGCCCCCTAGCACCACCGCTAGTTCCACCTCTGACCCTGCACCCCTTTCCCAGTACCATCACCCCCCACCCATAGCAGTCCTTTTTTTTTTTTTCCTACCCCCTGTAATTTAAATAAGAACAGTGTGCACATTCAGCGCACAGCCCAAAAAGGTATGTGTTTGATAAAGCTAACTATTTATCTTATTACATTCACTATAAAATGGGTAAGAGACTCAGTACGCAATTGGCGTATGGGGTACCGTAAGGGTACGCACTTAGCGTAGCAGACGCTTAGCCGTGGTCGAGACGCACATGCGACATGCTCGCTCACAACTTAATGCGTGGTGTCGAGCACGCTATAGGCGGCCGACTACCGTAATGCTACGCTACTAGCGTAGCGTACGCTCGTGACCACGAGGAGAACACGAGCGGCGCAGACGCTCACGGGATGACACTCAGTAAACCTTGTATGCAACACAGTGAATGATTGAGTTTGTACTGTAAACCTTGGTTTTGTAATGTGAGCACAATGCAATGCTAATTAACCTCTATTGTATGAAAGCCTCTTGAGCGATTGAGACACTCTGAATACTCTCAGCAATGTAATAAACACACAATACCTTGCTAAGGTTCCAACACCTTTACTAACAATATCTAGCTATGTAAAAAAGAAATAAACAGTTAACAGTTCATACACTACAGGCTAACATCAATATCTAAGCAGACTAACTACACATAAATATACAATATCGTCACAATCTTATACAATAACAGAGAGAGAGAATATGGCAAATACAAACAGAGATTTAGAATGGTTACAGAGAATAACTTACACACACTGGGGAATGATCGCTGCGCAGCTCTGGTACCAGCTCCGAGTTAGTCAAGATGAAAACCGTTTGTGGAGAGAAGACTGAGCTGGCCAGGCTGGCTGTCCTTATATACACTGCGTACAGTATACTACAAAGGGACCTACAATCTCATTGTTCATTGGACACAGGAATGTCTCCTCGCATCATAACAAAAGGTCATAGGTTAGTTTGAACAGGTGTGCTGTGACTATATCAAACTGCTCAGGTGGGAGGGAATCTGAGAATTCCCGCCGCATGGATAATGAACCGCAAATATAGTAAATGTCCAGAAACTACTAATAGACATAACTATACGCAGGAGCGATTAATCTTTACCTAACCAGCACCGGATTGTTTCTAATAAAATGTTCTTCAGTTAGGTACCAAACACCACTGCTCAAACCCTGTCTGACCCTTCATATCATGCAAAGAGGAATTTCTCTGTCCAGCGACCAGTTACATTAAACAAACTTACAGTCATTATTAAGGGGAACATTATCTATAAAACATACTATTTGGTTTTATTATTTAACGTTTGAGTCGCCCGCTAGACGCACACAAACTCTACCATAAATGCACATACCATGCGCTCGAGCGCATGGCCGAGGAGGCGCCATCACGCAGCTGCGAGTATCCGCACGCACGGGAGAGAATGTGCACGTGCAGCGGGCAAGCACATGAGGTGAATATATGGCAACGCGTAGCATGATATTTTTCCGACTTTGACAGTCCACCCTTTGGCAGTCATCAATAACTGCCACTTCCTAAAACAGTTCAAAAAAGAAAAATATATGTCATAATGTAAATACCATTTTATGATTGGGTAAAGGGAGGAGAGGAGCAGGTGGGAAAAAGGTATGACCTAGTGAAATAGTAGAAGCATGTGTGTATGAATCCATGTTTGAGGGGTCATGTATCATCGTGCCGTACGTGTTTTAAATCAAGCTTCGAGGTATTGCGAAGTATACATTTGAATTCCTTCTTATCCCGTATTACGGGTCTGTGGATGGGCTGTCAAACTTTACCGAGCTCTTTGCGGCTTTTGGTTGCAACAAATGGGGGAGCACATTTAGTTGATGATACATGAATGGGGGGATATGTGAGTGCTGATATCTGTATCTATATTCCCTATCGACTATGTGTGTCATTACCTGAAGGTTGTAGAGATGATGATAAGAAACAATCGTTATAAATGCAGTCGTAAACTATGTGAGTTTATATAAACAGTCGCCGATTGAGGTCTTGTCTGGTGTCTTGTCTTGATGTACATGTTGTCTAATGTCTCTCGGTGCTTTTGCTATAAATAACGAGCAAAAGTTGTTCCATTGTCCATAAAGTTACAGTCTCTAAAGTGTTGGGCTATCGTAAGAGTTAAAGTCACTAGGGAAATTGGGGCTTGTAGCATAGTTCATCAATGGTCTGTATAAAAGAGGTTGTCAAATTCTTCTTCCAAGCGGATGTCTTTGTACCTTGGAGGAAAACAAAGGAGAAACGGGTGAAAGAAACGGACCGTAGAATCACATTTTCATCACAACATTGTCTCTATCGTTGGGTCATAAATCAGGTTAGTTGTTGTTAGTACAGTGTCCTCGCTCCTTAGACTCATCACCCTGGTATTATTTTTACGCTTCGCTAAAACCCGAACGCATCTAAATATCAGGCCAACCAATATGACGACTCCCAGAATACACAAAAGAAATTTCCCTACATCCATAATAATACCTTGGGCCCATTCTCCTAAGCCCAAGAACCAATTTCGTGGGTTCAACCATGACACCCAACTGGTCAGCTCATTACCCACAGCAGCGAGTGTGATATTGCGTTTCCTTCGAAACTCCCACTTTAATTGTAAAATGTCATCCATCTTTTGGTCTATGACCTCGGCTGGGTCCTCCGTGCTGTTTGTAATGAACGTGCAGCACTTTATTCCATATTGAGTTGCTAGGGTAACACAATACCCGCCTGTCACAGCTGTGAGGTAATTGAGAATCATCCTATGCTGGACCAGTTCTGTTTTGTAGGCTTGTAACTCTTTCCCAGTGTACCTGAATGTGTCGTCATACATTTCGGTGATATTGTCTAACAAATTTGCAAGCGCAGATTATATATTTATAATTTATCACTCCTCTGGCGGTACGAGTGATATCTAACGCGAGTAGGAATTGAATCCCGGTGGATTCATGGATCAGATCAGAGGCTGAATGCTCCGTCCTCTCTATCAGGTGCTGTTTAACGACGTGCTCGTAATGAGTGTGAGTATAAGGAGCTTGGGCACTGCGGTGAATATCTTTCATTTTGTTATGGGTTACAGTCATTACTTCAGGCAGTACTTTTCCAATATAGCACAATCCCTCTGAGTTTGGGGCAAGCCACTTATATGCCTTCCTCCCGCATATGAAATATGCATCATCGGGGAGAACATATGGGACTGAGTGTGACATTATCATGTTACAAATTTTCCATGTGAAATCTCCTAACCCTAATTCTCCCATCTGTTTAGTACACGTATCAGGTTGTATGATATGTGCACAGTATCCTGGTGATACTTCTCCAACTCGCATGGTCCTACTTCCTAGAGTGTACCTATACCGGAAATATTTTTCATGGTCGGCTATCTGGCGTATAAGTTCTGTGTCTATGGGCATTCTGTCGGGTCTGTATGAAAAGGTCATGGTTTGATTACTCCATGACACTTCCCAATTTCCCGGCTTTCAGGGATTGGAAATGTTAAAGCACACTAAGGACCTATCCACATGATATTGGTGGAGCTTCAAACTAGGAGGACTAGAGATATTAAACCTCTTGTCCACCGGCCTCCCACCACTTAGCTCAAGTACCTCTCCTACAGTTAAAGGGAATGGTACTAGTCCTGATTTGCTATGACCTTGAGGTACTTGAGAGCATACCCAACAGTCTGTCTGGTTTAACACTTTACCCACTAAGGAGTGATAGTCACCCAATGGATGCCGGTCCATGTGAACATTAAAACTGGACTGACATTTCTTTATGCATCCATCCTCAACTATATTGTCACAATGCATACAGATGCAGTTCTCTTCAGCTAACAATCCTTCACAATTCCTTCTATTGTCAATGCTACCAGATCGTTTTCTGATACTCGCCTTTACTCTGAGATTATGTTGCTCTTGGAAATTTACGCCTGCATCCTTGTCATCAGAACCCATTCCCGGTCCTTTCTCGACCTCCATGGTACTCTCACCGAAACAGACTGCTCTGGTCAACATCATGGTCAACAGGAAAATCCGGATCGCAGTCTCTTGGGGCAAGTCCATCTTAGAGGAGTAAAAGGAGAAAAATAAGAAGGGGGAAAGGAAATAGGAGGGAGGTGGGAACTGGAGAAAATAATAAATGGGAAAAAGAAATCTGGCTCGACAAGCTTCCGGTCTTATTATTCTCAGCGCTCCGGTGTCGTCTCAATCCTCCCTGAACAGACACTCTAGTGATACAACCTCTACCGTCTGTTCTTTATCACGGGACCTCTCTGGGTCAGAGACCTTTTTACAATGAGACGAATGGACCCAAGTCTCTCTCTCGGCAACCTTCAATGCTGTTGTGCTGGTCAATAAGACTTGATATGGTCCTTCCCATCTGTCAATAAGGCAACCTGAGCGTAGAAAATTCCGTATCATTACATAATCCCCAGGTTCAATGTCATGACAATTACTGTCCGGCAGATCAGGAGTCACCAACTTTAGATTATCATTCTGATTCCTCAATTGCTTACTCATCTTAACCAAGTACTTTACGGTTACTTCATTGTTACATTTCAAATCATCCTGGGGGTTAATCATAACATGGGGTTGTCGACCAAACAGAATTTCAAAAGGAGACAGATTAAGAGGGGACCTGGGAGTGGTTCTGATGCTGTATAATACAATTGGCAAAGCTTCGGGCCATAACAGTCCTGTTTCAGTCATTACCTTGCTCAATTTATTTTTAATAGTGCTGTTTACTCTTTCCACCTTCGCACTCGCCTGGGGGCGATACGGAGTGTGCAGCTTACTATTAATTCCCATCAACTTACACATTGTTTGAAAGACTTCACCTGTAAAATGGCTACCCCTATCACTTTCAATAAATCTAGGGATACCATACCTACACACAAATTCCTGCACAATTTTCTTTGCAGTAAATACAGTGGTATTTGTGGCCGCGGGAAATGCTTCAACCCAATTTGAGAACACATCAATACAGACCAATACATATTTTAAATTTCTACAAGGTGGCAATTGTATGAAATCAATTTGTATTACCTGAAAAGGGCCAACTGTCGGAGGGATATGGGATGGCTCTGTCGGTATTGCCTTTCCGATATTCTTCCTCAAGCAGGTGAGACATGTCATCGCTCTTTTACCCGCATGGGAAGAAAATCCTGGGGCGCACCAATAAGCTCTTACCAACTTACACATTCCTTCTTTGCCTAGATGAGTCAGCCCATGTGCCGCTTCCGCTAGACTTGGAAGGTATGCTATGGGTGCCACTGGCTTACCCTGTCCATCTGTCCAGAGTCCTGAGGACTCCTGGCCATATCCTTTTGACCTCCAAACTGCCTTTTCCTGTGGGGAACACAAATTTTGCATTTCACACAATTTCTGTGTGTTTACAGTATTAAATACCATCAGTCGTGTACTATCTGTTTGTATGGGGTTACTAGCTGCTGATTTAGCAGCTTCGTCTGCTCGGCTGTTACCAAGTGATACCAGGTCTTGGCTATATGTGTGAGCTTTACACTTGATAACAGCCACTCTGTCGGGTTCCTGTATCGCTGTTAGAAGTCTTTTGATGTGGGCTGCATGGGCTACGGGTGTGCCAGCTGCCGTCATGAAATTTCTGAGGCGCCATAGGGCCCCGAAATCATGGACTACTCCGAAGGCGTACCTAGAATCTGTGTAAATATTGGCTGATTTGCCCTTAGCCAATTCACATGCTCTGGTTAGGGCAACCAGTTCAGCAATTTGTGCTGAGTGTGGTGGGCCTAGCGGTTCCGCTTCTATGGTACCTTGGTCATCTACGACTGCGTATCCAGTACACAAGTCTCCCGAGTCCGTCTGTCTGTGACAACTACCGTCAGTGTAGAAAGTAAAATCTACATCTTCCAGTGGGTTGTCACTGATGTCAGGCCTTGCCGTGAAATTTTGGGTCAAATATTCCATACAATCATGCGTGTCATCCCCTGTATTAAATCCTCCTTCACCATCACTCTCATCCTCCACCCTTTGTGCCTGTCCAGGCACACCTGGGAGATATACGTTGCAGGATTTAATGCGCTGCATCTCCTTATGGTGATGTTTACGGGGGCCATCAATGCCAATTCCCATCTTGTAAACCGCGCTGATGAGACGTGTCTGGTTTGGGCCGAATTCAGTAAGGCTGACGCTGCATGTGGTGTATGAATTGTGAGGTTGTGTCCTAGCACTACATCTTCGCTCTTTGTGACTAGCAATGCTATTGCTGCAATGCTTCGCAAGCATGTGGGGAGGGATCGCGCTACCGTATCCAGCTGAGCGCTATAGTAGGCTACCGGCCTGCTGGCATCACCATGCTTCTGGGTTAAGACACCTGCTGCGCACCCAGCACTCTCTGTTCCGTACAGCTCAAAGGGTTTCAGATAGTCAGGCATACCTAATGCCGGTGCCTGCGTTAGGCACTGTTTAAGTCTCTCAAATGCCATCTCGGACTCGTCTGTGTGCGAAATCCGATCAGGTTTGTTTGAGGAGACCATCTCCTGCAAAGGTAGGGCTAGTATGGAAAAACCTGGGATCCAGTTACGGCAATACCCACACATTCCTAAAAATGTTCTAATCTGTTGCTGGGTTTGTGGCAGGGTCATGTCACGAATTGCTTGAATTCTATCAGCGGTAAGGTGTCTCAGTCCTTGTGTTAGACAGTGTCCCAAATACTTCACACGGGTTTAGCATAATTGTAACTTGTCCTTGGAAACCTTGTGTCCTGTGTCTGAAAGATGAAACAGGAGTTGTTTCGTATCTCTCAGGGACGCTTCCAGTGAATCTGAACACAGCAGTAAATCATCCACATACTGTATCAATATTGATCCACTCTCTGGTTGGAAAGACTGTAAACAATCATGCAGGGCCTGTGAGAAAATACTTGGACTGTCTATGAAACCTTGTGGTAATCGAGTCCAAGTGTACTGAACTCCTCTGTATGTAAATGCAAATAAGTATTGACTGTCAGGGTGCAGAGGTACCGAGAAGAAAGCGGAGCAGAGGTCAATCACAGTGAAAAATTTGGCAGTGGGAGGGATTTGCATAAGGATGACAGCTGGATTTGGCACTACGGGGAATTGACTCTCAACTATTTTGTTGATCCCTCTTAGATCCTGCACTAATCTGTAACCCCTCCCCCCACTCTTTTTAACAGGGAAGATGGGACTATTGGCAGTGCTGGACGTTCTTACCAGAATGCCCTGTTGTAGCAAGCGCTCTATTACAGGGTAAACTCCTAACTCCACCTCTGGCTTCAGAGGGTATTGTGGGATTTTTGGAGCTATCCTACCATCTTTTACTTGCACAACTACTGGGGCTACGTTTGCCATCAATCCAGTGTCTTGTCCATCCTTGGTCCAAAGTGATTCCGGTATCTGGGAAATCATTTCCTCTACCTTGGACGGACACCTATTTACAACAACAGTGTGTGACATTAATCTTGTTGGGGAGTCTAGCATATCCTGCGCTTCCTGAGCGTGGTTTTCGGGTATGTCCAAGAACACACCTTCAGGAGTACAGTATATGACGCATCCCATTTTGCACAGTAAATCTCTCCCTAGGAGATTAGTCGGAGCCGATGCAGCCAGCAGAAAAGAATGCTTGGTATGCAAAGGCCCTATCGTAATCTCTGCAGGTTTGCTTAAAGGGTAGTGCTGTACTACTCCTGTTACTCCCATGGCTGGAATTGTTTTACCAGTGGTTCTCATGCCCACGGTCGAATTTATCACTGACTTGGCCGCCCCCGTATCTACAAGGAAATTTAGAGATTTACCAGCTACATCAATTGTGACCTCGGGTTCACTTCTAAGGCTCGCAATTAATTTCACTGGCTGCAGATTACAGGTGTGGCCCCGCCCCTATGGTGCGTGGTGACCTCCCTGCATTGCGCTGGCAGCTATTACCTGTGAAGGGGGTAAATGGGAACTATCAGTGACTTGCCAGTCTCTTTTTGGGGGATACCTTTTTGTTTCCCCTGCGTGTGGCTCATAACTCCGTCTCTGCGGTCCTTGATCCCAATTTCGTGTGTCATGTCGTTGTCTAGGGGGTTGATATGATTTTGGTGCATTTTTTGATCTACAGTCTCGTGCAAAATGTCCCTCTTTATGACAGTAATAACAAGTTACCACATTTGACTTACCCACAGGGGTCGGAGATTTATACAGAGGTGGCCTTGTGGTCAGGGCCTGTATACTTACGGCCATTAACTTATCACTTTGTGACTCCCTGTGTCTGGTGATATTCCGATCATGATCAATAGCGGCCTCTCTCAAAGTAGCCACCGACAGACCTCGCCAACATGGTTGGGTGGTCTGTACCCTTGTCCTCAATACTTCCTTTAAACCATCCATTAACACAGATACTGCTACTTCTCTATGATTCACATTTGTCTTAATGTCTTCTATGCCTGTATACTTAGCCATATTCTGTAGTGCCCGATGAAAATAATCAGCAGCTGTTTCTCCCTCTTTTTGTTTGATGGAGAAAATTTTGTTCCATTTGACAACAGCTGGAAAATACTCTTTTAACTGTAAATTTATTCTCTTTACATTATCTTGGTTGTACACATCCGTAAGGGGTACCTCTTCATCTAATTTACAGTCAGCTATAAATCTCGCTGAGTCGACATTGGAGGGTAAACATGCCCTCAGCAATATCTGCCAGTCTTTGTTATTGGGCTCCACAGTATTTCCTAGCTCTCTAATGTATTTCTGGCTTGCAACTAGATCTTTCCTAGGATCAGGGAATTCAGACACCATTGATCTTAATTCCATTCGGGAAAAGGGGCAGTGCATGGCGATGTGTCTGAGAGGAGTGACTCCTGAAGTGTCAGTTTTCCCATTTGGCACTGCAATTACCCTAACGGGATTAAGTTCAATAACATCATTCTGAGTAAATTCTACAACATGTGGTGAAATGGTTTAAGCATAGTGTATGGTGCCGTACTTACCAGTTGATACGACCTCACCTGTCCCTCCACTAGGGGCCTTTGATACTGCTCTTACTGGTTGGGACGTGCCCACTGTTGTTTCTGCTATGGTGGCTGCTAGAGAGAGTGCCGATATTGTTGTTGGCTCATCCTCTTGGTCACAATCCTGGGGAAAGTTTAAAACAGGGTACAGCTTGCACGGGTTAATATTAGCATCAACAATCTTGGTTACATTATTCTTAACATTTATACAGTTACTAAGTGCATGTTTATCATTCACCAGTGTGCCATTCTCTGTAACCACCTTCTCTCCCGTTATGTATGGTGGTGGTGGCGCGGTGGCTATCAGTTTTCTGATAGGGTTAGATCCAGCCGCTTGAGCCAATCCTCTTTGTATTTCACCTTCCTGTTGCCATAACTGTAAATAATCATAATGTTTGATCCGTCTCTTTGCAGATTTAATGAGACATATCCTTCTCCTTAGATTTTGTAACACCTCGGGACTAAAACTGCCTACCCGTGGGAACTTCTCCCCATCATGCACAGTCATTCTTTCCCATTCATCGCACAAAACCTCTGTGTGTGTACCGTATTTCTCACACATTACATACCTTGCCGACCCGATTGGTCGGTTTACTAAGTCAACCCGAACCGAGGTTGATCGCCCCCTACCTGAACAACTGGCCCCCATCTTTGCAGGTGTTGCTTTCACTACCTCCTACCTTCAAATCAGGGTCTTCAGCGAACCCTTACAAAAACCAAGATGTCCGGGGTAGGCCGGCGGCGGAAGTTTACCGAGTACCTCCACTCACTCGCCCACGTCGACCAATACGCCCACACACTGCCCTAGCGCTGGCGTACTCGACCTAGGGCCCCTGCGACCTGAACCTCTATTTACTGGAACATGTGGGTGTGCTCCGAAGAGCACTTAACCCTTTCCAGTAACTATTGGTTGTTAGAGAATTCCCGAGTGACCAGCGAACCTCCCTTAAAATAAAAAAAATTACACAAATCACGTTAGAATGTACAAATAGCGTTTATGACCCCTCTAGCGTACGCAAATGGTACTGGGTCAAGTTACTAACTAATGCACACAATTACGTGCGGTACAATCGTTCTGCACATAAGCAACTAATCTTATGTGCGGAGCGACCAGTGGAATCGAAAATTGTGGCTGCGAATTCCTTCAGCCAGAGCTTAATGGCCTATATGGGTACCGCACCAACCCTTTCTGGTGTTGTGCTCCTTTACTCTTTATCTATAGCGGACTTCTTAGTCTGCTGTACCTAGACCTCCTGGTCTGTCTGGACCTCCTGGTCTGTGCTACAGTAGACCTCCTGGTCTGCTATACTCTAATGCTCTTTTTTTAAATGTTTAAGAAGGGATGCCTCCCAAGCCACCGTGCAGTCACTTACACGTATGTACCTCACGAGAACTCGATGATTTCCTGTGGTTAAACTCCAAAATTTTAGAAACATATATATATACACACTCTTTCACCTCATATACTCTTTACTTTCGTTTCTGCGCAGAAATCCCTTTCATTCAGTATCGCAGGCTAATCCCGAGGAGTTGCAACTAGAGAAGGATCTATTAGCTTAAAATTTTGGACACTGAGATTGGTTTGCGCTATTATCGCGTTGCCTCCTTATCGCCTAACTAAAACAATACTATCGTGTGATTTGTATTATGTGGGCGTACCCAGACGCTCCGTTGCGTAATATACGCTCCGTGCGTCGGCCCTTGCGTCGCGTACGCTAGTCCCGCCCTTTGTTAGAGACACATGTACGCAAGCCAGGTATATCCACAGAAATACAATTAACACGTTTATATCAATGTAGATGATCTTTAACTGTAATCATTTACTGAACACCACACAGAACTTCCTTGTATCTTAGGCAAGCCGTGTGCGTGTTTTACAAATTATTCCTTAATGTATTAATATTACTTTTAACTACCAATAGCAACAAATCTTTCTCAGCACGTTATCAATTGTGAAATGGCAAACAGGAAGGTGAGGTGTGAAAATACATAAATGAAAAGAAATACAGGTGTGTGCGTGCGTGCATGCGTGCGTGTGTACGCAAAACAGAAATAAACAGTTTTAAAAGACAATAGCGTACTGTTCTTACCTTCCGGTTCCGGATTCCACCAGCACTCCTACAGCGTAGCGAAACAGACGCTTATCTAGCCAGCACTACTGTATCCCGATACGAAGGGATACTGCCTTCCCGCCCTTGCTGACAGATAAAGTCTGTTTTCGCTGGTGCGGATATGTGGAGGACGGATGAGCCGTCAATTGATAAAGCTAACTATTTATCTTATTACATTCACTATAAAATGGGTAAGAGACTCAGTACGCAATTGGCGTATGGGGTACCGTAAGGGTACGCACTTAGCGTAGCAGACGCTTAGCCGTGGTCGAGACGCACATGCGACACGCTCGCTCACAACTTAACGCGTGGTGTCGAGCACGCTATAGGCGGCCGACTACCGTAATGCTACGCTACTAGCGTAGCGTACGCTCGTGACCACGAGGAGAACACGAGCGGCGCAGACGCTCACGGGATGACACTCAGTAAACCTTGTATGCAACACAGTGAATGATTGAGTTTGTACTGTAAACCTTGGTTTTGTAATGTGAGCACAATGCAATGCTAATTAACCTCTATTGTATGAAAGCCTCTTGAGCGATTGAGACACTCTGAATACTCTCAGCAATGTAATAAACACACAATACCTTGCTAAGGTTCCAACACCTTTACTGACAATATCTAGCTATGTAAAAAAGAAATAAACAGTTAACAGTTCATACACTACAGGCTAACATCAATATCTAAGCAGGCTAACTACACATAAATATACAATATCGTCACAATCTTATACAATAACAGAGAGAGAGAATATGGCAAATACAAACAGAGATTTAGAATGGTTACAGAGAATAACTTACACACACTGGGGAATGATCGCTGCGCAGCTCTGGTACCAGCTCCGAGTTAGTCAAGATGAAAACCGTTTGTGGAGAGAAGACTGAGCTGGCCAGGCTGGCTGTCCTTATATACACTGCGTACAGTATACTACAAAGGGACCTACAATCTCATTGTTCATTGGACACAGGAATGTCTCCTCGCATCATAACAAAAGGTCATAGGTTAGTTTGAACAGGTGTGCTGTGACTATATCAAACTGCTCAGGTGGGAGGGAATCTGAGAATTCCCGCCGCATGGATAATGAACCGCAAATATAGTAAATGTCCAGAAACTACTAATAGACATAACTATACGCAGGAGCGATTAATCTTTACCTAACCAGCACCGGATTGTTTCTAATAAAATGTTCTTTAGTTAGGTACCAAACACCACTGCTCAAACCCTGTCTGACCCTTCATATCATGCAAAGAGGAATTTCTCTGTCCAGCGACCAGTTACATTAAACAAACTTACAGTCATTATTAAGGGGAACATTATCTAAAAAACATACTATTTGGTTTTATTATTTAACGTTTGAGTCGCCCGCTAGACGCACACAAACTCTACCGTAAATGCACATACCACGCGCTCGAGCGCATGGCCGAGGAGGCGCCATCACGCAGCTGCGAGTATCCGCACGCACGGGAGAGAATGTGCACGTGCAGCGGGCAAGCGCATGAGGTGAATATATGGCAACGTGTAGCATGATATTTTTCCGACTTTTACATGTTTTTGCTGGGAATGGGCATGGCAACACAATAGTACCCCCAATTCAACTTATGCCTCACAGCACTGCAACTTTATTCACAATTTATCATGCAGTAGTGTCACTTTATTTGATATACATTACTCCTCACAGTAGTGCCCCTTATTCACATAACATATGCTGAATTGCTCCTTATTCACATTACACCACACCATATTGCTCTTTATTCTCATTACACCACACCATATTGCTCCTTATTCACATTACACCACACCATATTGCTCTTTATTCACATTACACCACACCATATTGCTCTTTATTCACATTACACCACACCATATTGCTCTTTATTCACATTACACCACACCATATTGCTCCTTATTCACATTACACCACACCATATTGCTCCTTATTCACATTACACCACACCATATTGCTCCTTATTCACATTACACCACACCATATTGCTCTTTATTCTCATTACACCACACCATATTGCTCCTTATTCACATTACACCACACCATATTGCTCTTTATTCACATTACACCACACCATATTGCTCTATATTCTCATTACACCACACCATATTGCTCCTTATTCACATTACACCACACCATATTGCTCTTTATTCACATTACACCACACCATATTGCTCCTTATTCACATTACACCACACCATATTGCTCTTTATTCACATTACACCACACCATATTGCTCCTTATTCACATTACACCACACCATATTGCTCTTTATTCTCATTACACCACACCATATTGCTCCTTATTCACATTACACCACACCATATTGCTCTTTATTCTCATTACACTACACCATATTGCTCTTTATTCACATTACACCACACCATATTGCTCCTTATTCACATTACACCACACCATATTGCTCCTTATTCACATTACACCACACCATATTGCTCCCTATTCACATTACACCACACCATATTGCTCTTTATTCTCATTACACCACACCATATTGCTCTTTATTCACATTACACCACACCATATTGCTCTTTATTCACATTACACCACACCATATTGCTCTTTATTCTCATTACACCACACCATATTGCTCTTTATTCTCATTACACCACACCATATTGCTCTTTATTCTCATTACACCACACCATATTGCTCTTTATTCACATTACACCACACCATATTGCTCTTTATTCTCATTACACCACACCATATTGCTCTTTATTCACATTACACCACACCATATTGCTCTTTATTCTCATTACACCACACCATATTGCTCTTTATTCACATTACACCACACCATATTGCTCTTTATTCACATTACACCACACCATATTGCTCTTTATTCTCATTACACCACACCATATTGCTCTTTATTCACATTACACCACACCATATTGCTCTTTATTCTCATTACACCACACCATATTGCTCTTTATTCACATTACACCACACCATATTGCTACTTATTCTCATTACACCACACCATATTGCTCCTTATTCACATTACACCACACCATATTGCTCCTTATTCTCATTACACCACACCATATTGCTCTTTATTCACATTAGACCACACCATATTGCTCTTTATTCACATTACACCACACCATATTTCTCTTTATTCACATTACACCACACCATATTGCTCTTTATTCACATTACACCACACCATATTGCTCTTTATTCACATTACACCACACCATATTGCTCTTTATTCACATTACACCACACCATATTGCTCTTTATTCACATTACACCACACCATATTGCTCTTTATTCTCATTACACCACACCATATTGCTCTTTATTCACATTAGACCACACAGTAGTGCCCTTTCTATCCATTATGCCACACAGTAGAGCACATTATACACATAATGCCACACATTGGTAATACATTTATACACATAATACCACACAGTAATGCTCCTTACACATATGACACACATTATTAATGTCCTTATAAACATAATGTGCCTTACACATTATGCCAACCCTTATTAATGCCCTTATACACATAATTTCCCTTACACATATGCTGCACATTGTTAATGCCCTTATACACATAATGACACACATAATGTCCCTTACACATATGCCGCACATTATTTGTGCCCTTATACACATAATGACACACATAGTGCCCCTTACAAATATGTTACACATTATTAATGCCCTTATACACATAATGACACATATAGTTCCTGGCTTGAGTCAACTGGCAGCTCTGCTAACGTCGGGTGCCTATTTTTGATGAAAACGCATCTTATTTGCATTGCTATGTGGCTAGGATGCACAAGCAGCTTCTGCTGATTAAAATGATATGCGGCATGCCTATATACTGTGTGCAACTGCAGCTGTATCTGCATACGAAATGCTACACACAGAATATAGGCATGCCGCACATCATTTTAATCTGCAGAAGCTGCTTGTGCCCCTAGGCATACCAGATGCCCTAGGCAATTGCCTAGTTTGCCTATGCCCAGGGCCGGCTCTGTCAGCTGCAATACAGTACAGAGAGAACAATACATCAGGGGATTAATTTGACTGCCCTGGCTCAATTAATCCTATTAAAGGCCAAGATAAAGATGGCTCCATCTGTATATATATTATCATTAGATTTACTGTATTTTATTTATCTCACATAATTTCACCCAAATCCATATCAAGTTTATTTTTCCTTAAAAGCAGAGAATCTAAATAATCTATTATAGAGTCTCATGATGCCCGCAGTCTTGGTGAGGGGTGTAGTGCCCGCCAGTAATGTAGCCACAATGCCAGCACAGCCTATCCAGTCTGTCCCTCTCTCTCTATATAGACACGTCAGCATACTGGATAATATGGTGAACAAGCTGGAAAAATACGCCAATCACCTAGAAGAGGTTGTGGAGGAGAGGACAGTTCAGCTGATGGCGGAGAAAAAAAAGACTGACAAGTTGTTATCGACCATGTTACCAAGGTAACAAGCGCAACAGGCGGAGTGCTGCGGATTATGTTATGGCTTTATATACCGGGCCCAGGAGATATCTGACAGGATTTGCCCCACTTTGGTGGCAGGGGGGCTACTTCTTATAAGGACGGACCTGTTCTATCCAGCATTTGATCATAGCTTATGCCTTATTTATTACCAGTAATTTATATAGCGCACACATATTCCGCAGCGCCTTACAGAGAATATTTCCCTCAGTCACTGTCCCAGCTGAGCTTACAATCTATACTCCCTATCACATTCATTTCTTTTGTCATCAGCCAATGAACCTAGCAGTGTGTTTTTGGAGTGTGGGCGGAAAGCAGAGGACCCACACAAATGTAGGGAGGACATACAAACTTCACACAGATAGCCCAAGGAAGTTTGTTTAGTACTGAGGTAGAAACTTGATACGTTCCTCTTAACAATGCACGCCACTGCGGTGGGGCTTTGGACACGGCTTAGGGGTATGTGGGCTTTCATGTTGGGGGTGTAATCACATCATCTTGGGTGGTGGTACCACTTCTTTGGCCTTTGGATGCAGCAGCGATGAGAAATTATGCTAATGTGTCTTGTGTAAGTAGACGCCTCCTGCCTGCTCTGTGGTCGGCTGGTGTGTCCTAAGATGCAGCAGCGGATCATCGAGTGAGCCTGAGGGCGTGTCCACAGAGAGGCAACGCGCTCATTGTGTGGGTGGGCAGAGGGGTGCAGCCCTCCAGCTGTTGAGAAAATACACATCCCAGCATGCCCTCACACAGCTTTATCATTCTCTGACAGCAAAACTGTGTCAGGGAATGCTGGGATATGTAGTTTCCCAACAGCTGGAGGGCCGCAGTTTGGACATGCCTGTCCTAGGCCATCTTCCCAGTGATATTCCGGAAGATGGTGCATGTGCACTGGGGGGTGGGTAATTAGTACCCGCTCCCCTCCCTCTGAGCGCCAGTGGGCACAGCTTTGCAGCTGAGGACAGGAAACCTGCGTCAAAAGACACAGACCCTGGCTTCGGCCCTCCTACAAAATGGGGGTGACACCCTTCTGTTTTCGGGAACGCTGGCCATCCCTGCGTTCGGCACTGCCACTAATCATCCGCAGAATGTCAATTGGGCTGCGGTTTTGGGTAAATGCGAATGATTTCACAGCACAAATTGAATAGCAATAGCGCACGCACAATGAGATGCAGGTAGTCAGTGTTTGGTAGAGGTAACGGGGTGGACAGGGAAGCACAGGTGTGTCGGGACCGGTTTCTGGGTATGCCAATTCAGCCACTGTGATTTTGCTTGTGGTTGGAGAGCCCTTGACGCGTTCTTATGGAAGGCGGCAGAATAGACTTATGATAAAGCTGTAATGCGAAACAGTCGTTAGGCAGGACGGCACACGTGTATAACGTGTCCGTTATTCTGTTAGCTTAAACCACTGTTTAATGGGTATTTAAGCCCTTTATAATGCTAAATGTAAAAAATGTGTGTGTATGATATGTAAAACCGCTGCTTTATTTATATTAGTGAAGACTCATCATACCCTGACAGGCTAGGTGCCTGCACACCATTGAATAAAAGTGACACCTGAGATTGGATCCGTGTGAACGCGGGTTGCGCTCATTGAGAACATCTTGTTCGGGCATATCTGTTCTGACCGGGTGAGCCGGGAGACGCCAGCCGCGGTCATCCAGATCACTGTTGTTAGAATACAATCCATCTCTTCACATATATTTCTAATGGATAGGGCTGGGAGACGCAGACCGTAACCTATTAGATCATTTGTGTCAGGGCACTATTTACTTATTATCCACTGACGGTGTCGGGAGACGCCGGCTGTAATCAGCGAAACGTTCACTGTTGGGGTGTATTAGACAGTGGTAGCTGATAAATGCCGCCTTACAATTAGATTGTTGCTGTCAGGATACATCAATTCAGTGTATTCCTAGACCATTGGTGTAGGGTAGATGCCTGTTGTGCTCAGTGTTTGTTGTCCGCCGTTGATACATACCATCTAATAAAAGCACAATACAGTACATGTCACTTTGATTATAATCGGTGTGGTCTCTGTAGTGATAGAAGTGGGGGACATACATGAGCGGACTCAAACTTTTGACACTTGAGCCTAAAAGATAGTGAACATATATGGTCATTCATATGCACCCTATCAAAATATTTTAAATATTTGAAAACACTGTAAAAACATATTGGTCTTGGGATCCATGATACTTAATCACTGATATTGATGGGGTGGTCCAACACTATGGATATAAAGTACGACTTTGTATAATAAGTGAAGTCTCTCTATTTATTCTTAAATTGATTTAGTTCAGCAGCTTTATTTACTTATTATTTTTTATGTGTGTATCTTTGAATATCTATTAATACATTAAAACTTTTAATTGTGATATACAATATTATGTTAAGAGAAGGATGTGTGTTATGCCTCTATTATATATAGATGCCATATACACTCCATGTAATTTTGTGATGGAAAATTAGGCACTTAAGAATGAGGCTATAATACCAAATCGACACAAACGCATCCCCTTTTGAACAACACAAAGGTTGCTACAACATTGCAATAATTGTAGCAGTATCTTATGAAATCACAGAAACAAGCTACACACATTCTTCAGTGGAAGAATAATACTACGCAGAGCCGGCCCTAACCAATATGATGCCCTAGGCAAGATTTTGGCTGGTGCCCCCTAGCACCACCGCTGGTTCCGCCTCTGACCTTGCACCTCTTTCCCAGCACCATTACCCCTCACCCATAGCAGTCCTTATTTTGGTGTTTGTATCCCCCTATATTTTAAATAGGAACAGTTCGCACATTTGGCGCACAGCCCAAAAAGGGGTGTGTTTTTGCTGGCAAGGGGCATGGCCACACAATAGTAACCCCAATTCCAATTACGCCACACAGTACTGCAACTTTATTTATTGATCATGCGATAGTGTCCATAATTAATTAATTTTACATCCTACAGCAGTATCACTTTACCTTATAAACGTTACTCCTCACAGTAGAGCCCCTTATTCACATTACATCACACTGAATTGCTCCTTATTCACATTACACCACACCCTATTACTCTTTATTCATATTAGAAGACACAGTAGTGCCCTTTCTGTACGCAACGCCACATAGTAGAGCACCTTATACACATAATGCCACACATTAGTAATGCATTTATACACAATTCCACACAGTAATGCCCCTTACACATATGAGACACATTATTAATGGCCTTATAAACATAATGCACTTACACATTATGACAACCTTTATTAATGCCCTTTTACACATAATGTCCCTTACACATATGCCGCACATTATTAATGCCCTTATACAAATAATGACACACATAGGGGTATATTTACTAAGGTCCCGATTTTGACCGAGATGCCGTTTTTTCTTCAAAGTGTCATCTCGGTCATTTACTAAACTCAAATCACGGCAGTGATGAGGGCATTCGTATTTTTTTGGAAGTCCTGAAAAAAAAATACGAATGAATACACCATCGGTCAAATACGCCAGCAAATTAGCAGAACTCGGTCATTTACTAAAAAGTGCAAATCTCAAAATAGCCAAACACTGCCGTGAAAAATTACAAATCGTAAAAAAGTGCTAAAAAAAAACAGACCTGCTTTTTTGAGCCGTGATTGGATAGGCATGCATGGATCCATGAGATCCGTGCATGTATATCAGTGGGAAGGGGTGGGAAAGTGTTAATTTTAACAAAAAAAATTGCGTGGGGTCCCCCCTCCTAAGCATAACCAGCCTCGGGCTCTTTGAGCCAATCCTGGTTGCAGAAATATGGGAAAAAAATTGACAGGGGTTCCCCCATATTTAAGCAACCAGCATCGGGCTCTGCGCCTGGTCCTGGTTCCAAAAATACGGGGTACAAAAAGCGTAGGGGTCCCCCGTATTTTTGAAACCAGCAGCGGGCTCCACTAGCTGGACAGATAATGCCACAGCCGGGGGTCACTTTTATACAGTGCCCTGCGGCCGTGGCATCAAATATCCAGCTAGTCACCCCTGGCCGGGGTACCCTGGGGGAGTGGGAACCCCTTCAATCAAGGGGTGTGTCCCCCCCCAGCCACCCAAGGGCCAGGGGTGAAGCCCGAGGCTGTCCCCCCCATCCAATGGGCTGCGGATGGGGGGCTGATAGCCTTTGTTTGAAGTTATGAATATTGTTTTTAGTAGCAGTACTACAAGGCCCAGCAAGCCTCCCCCGCAAGCTGGTACTTGGAGAACCACAAGTACCAGCCTGCGGCGGAAAAATGGGCCCGCTGGTACCTGTAGTACTACTACTAAAAAAATACCCCAATAAAGACAGAAGACACACACCGTGAATGTATAACTTTAGTACATACATACATACCAACATATTACTTAAACCTAATAATAAGAAAATTAAAGCTAATCGGTTGCCCTGGGTGAATCACTATAATACTGCTAGTGCTGAGATTGCTGGTGTAACAAGAAATTTATGGCCCATTTTGTCCACAGATTATGATCTTAATTTAACAGAGACGACCGTTATGCCATGTTACACACGTGGACGTAACATTAAAGATTGGGTGATGAAGACTGACATAACAGGGATTCAGTCACTTCAGAGTGAGCAGAACAGATTTTTATCCTTAAAGAAGGGATGCTTTAAATGCCTTAATTGTGTTACGTGTAGATCCTTAATTGTCGGTAAATATTTCTCCCATCCATTCAGTGGTAAAAGATATGAAATCAAACATCGAGTCACATGTACCACTAAATATATTATTTACATGATTGTTTGCCCCTGTGGCAAAAATTATATAGGTAAAACTGACCGTACCCTAAGAGAACGGATGGCAAATCATAAAATGGCAATAAGAAACGCACTTTCCACTGGTAATAGTGACCAACCACTGGCACGGCACTTTGTAAATGCCGGCCATAGCCTAGCATCTTTAAAATACATTATTATAGATCATGAGCCAGCAAAGTTGCGGGGAGGAGATCGATCAGTGCGCTTGTTACAAAGGGAATCCAGATGGATCCATGAACTAGGGACATTGGCCCCTAGAGGCCTTAACGAAACATTGGTATTACATTGTTTTTTGTGATTGTTAGATGTCGTGCTTCTTTAATGCAATTTTTGTGGATAGCAATATCATTTTGTATGTATATTTTTCATGCAATTTTTTCATTCAATAATTCATTGCTTAATACTATCGTTTATTGTATATGATATACTAGTTATACGGCAATGAGTTTCTGTGAGGTGATTACGGATTGTGCAGGTGGCAATGTTACACATCTGTTTTTAATGATTTTGTTTGTAATGTTACCATGGTGATGCAAGGAACGGGAGTGAACGTCACTAGTGGGCGTCCGCATCCTGGGACTGCACGCCAGGTGATACACGTGGTGGGGAGTCTATTTAAGGTAAATGTTTGTATCATTTGTTATACCTGATGACGGAGGGAAATTAAAGCTCCGAAACGTTGTAAACTACTCTGCTTGACTGGTTTATTTCTCTGAGTGCCGCCGCACATTGCTTCTACATACCAACATACATACATACTTACCTTATGTTCACACGAGGGTCGGTCCTCTTCTCCAGTAGAATCCATGGGGTACCTGTTGAAAAAATTATACTCACAAAATCCAGTGTAGATCGGTCCTCTTCTGCTGGAAATCCATTTGTAATCCACGTACTTGAGAAAATAAAAAAACGCATAACCGACCACGCACTGAAAGGGGCCCCATGTTTTCACATGGGACCCCTTTCCCCGAATGCCAGAAACCCACTTTGACTTCTGTCTAAGTGGGTTTCTTCAGCCAATCAGGGAGCGCCACGTTGTGGCACCCTCCTGATCAGCTGTGTGCTCCTGTACTGACTGACAGGCGGCACCCAGCAGTGTTACAATGTAGCGCCTATGCGCTCCATTGTAACCAATGGTGGGAACTTTTGACTCAGCGGTGAGGTCAATTTCGGTCAACCGCTGAGCAAAAAGTTCCCACCATTGGTTACAATGTAGCGCATAGGCGCTACATTGTAACACTGCCGTGTGCCGCCTGTCAGTCAGTACAGGAGCACACAGCCGATCAGGAGGATGCCACAACGTGGCGCTCCCTGATTGGCTGAAGAAACCCACTTAGACATAAGTCAGAGGGGGTTCCTGGCATTCGGGGAAAGGGGTCCCATGTGAAAACATGGGGCCCCTTTCAGTGCGTGGTCGGTTATGCGTTTTTTTATTTTCTCAAGTACGTGGATTACAAATGGATTTCCAGCAGAAGAGGACCGATCTACACTGGATTTTGTGAGTATAATTTTTTCAACAGGTACCCCATGGATTCTACTGGAGAAGAGGACCGACCCTCGTGTGAACATAAGGTAAGTATGTATGTATGTATGTTGGTATGTATGTATGTATTAAAGTTATACATTCACGGTGTGTGTCTTCTGTCTTTATTGGGGTATTTTTTTAGTAGTAGTACTACAGGTACCAGCGGGCCCGTTTTTCCGCCGCAGGCTGGTACTTGTGGTTCTCCAAGTACCAGCTTGCGGGGGAGGCTTGCTGGGCCTTGTAGTACTGCTACTAAAAACAATATTCATAACTTCAAACAAAGGCTATCAGCCCCCCATCCGCAGCCCATTGGATGGGGGGGACAGCCTCGGGCTTCACCCCTGGCCCTTGGGTGGCTGGGGGGGGAACCCCTTGATTGAAGGGGTTCCCACTCCCCCAGGGTACCCCGGCCAGGGGTGACTAGCTGGATATTTGATGCCACGGCCGCAGGGCACTGTATAAAAGTGACCCCCGGCTGTGGCATTATCTGTCCAGCTAGTGGAGCCCGGTGCTGGTTTCAAAAATACGGGGGACCACTACGCTTTTTGTCCCCCGTATTTTTGGAACCAGGACCAGGCGCAGAGCCCGATGCTGGTTGCTTAAATATGGGGGAACCCCTGTCCATTTTTTCCCCATATTTTTGCAACCAGGATCGGCTCAAAGAGCCCGAGGCTGGTTTGCCTTAGGAGGGGGGACCCCACGCAATTTTTTTTAAACATTTAAACTATTTTTTTTTTTTTAACAAGGTGCACAATGAAGCCCAGCACGGATCTCTCAGATCCGGCCGAGATTCATTGTATTAAAGTCGGCAGTGTTTTACAATTCACTCACGTAAAACACTGCCAAAAAAAACGAATGACATCGACATCGGAAAACCCGAAAATGCAAAATATGGCAGCTTAGTAAATTAGTCGTAATAAATTCAAAAAGTTGCAATTTTACACTTTCGATGTCATTCGTGATTGAACTTTGACCTATTTCGGAAAATTACGAATGTTAGTAAATATACCCCATAGTGCCCCTTGCACATTATTAATGCATTTTTACAAGACAAACATAATGCTCCTTACACATATTCTGAACACTACTGCACAACCAACCCACTCACATGCACACAGCACTCACACTGCCACTAACACTGTGACCTCTACCTCTGCTTGAATACAGATGTGTCCTCATAAATCTTGCCTCTGTGCTAATGTCGGGCACCTTTTTTTTAAAATGGAAATTCATGTTATTTGCATTGCTATGTAGCTAGGATGCACAAGCAGCTTCTGCTGATTAAACTGATATGCAGCATGCCTATATACTGTGTGAGACTGTGGCTGTATCTGCATATGAAATGGTACACATAGAATATAGGCATGCCGCATATCATTTTAATCAGCAGAAGCTGCTGATGCCCCTAGGCATATCAAATGCCCTAGGCAATTGCCTAGTTTGCCTATGCCTGTGACCGGCTCTGATACTACGCACACCAATACAGTGGTTGAGCTTTTTAATATCACATTTATTCAGTACACTTTGTTAATTTTTTTATTTTATTTTATTACTTTTTTTCACTTGCACATATTTCGTAAGCTTTAACGCATACCAATAAAAGTTATATTTTAGACCATTGGTCATCTCCCCTTTGGGGGTTGACTACTTTAAGTATATATTAGTGTATCCGTTTCTGTGTATGCCCTATGAAGGAATACCCCTTTTTTCTCTTTGGCAGTATAGACTTACACAGAAGTTTGACAATCGACCGATCTACGTCCAATGTTTACGATTTTCCTGCTTTTGTATGTAAGAGGAGGATGTGATATGCTGACATGGGGATCTCTAAGCACAAGATGGCGCCCGAGTCATTAGCATATTTTTGCAATTGCATATTTTTTTCGTATTCTTTTTGTATTTTTCCATAGGTGTTATTTTAAGCCATTTACCAGTTTAATTCAATGTGCGTTTACCCCTTAGTATAAAGCATTGCAATTGGTATTAGAGAAGCAAGCGTTTGCGGTGGCGCAGTGATTTGCATGCTGACTCGTAACACTGAGGTTTTGGATTCAATTCCCACCAAGGCCTTCTCTGTGTGTAGTTTCTATGTTCTACCTATGTTTCCATAGCTTTCCTCCCATCATTCAAAAACATACTGGTAGGTTAATTGGCGCCTGAAAAATAAATAGTGTGTATGTGTGCCCATGTGATAGGGGATATACTGTAGATTGCAAGCTCCACTGGTGCAGGGACTGATGTGACTGATGGAATTATTCTCTGTAAAGTGCTGTAGAATATCTGTATCCATATGAATAACAACAAAGGAGATATGTATAACTGACATGTAATGCTAATTCATACTTTACCAGTAGATGTCGCTGTTGTGCTGGGATGCAGTGGCTTCGCTTTCATGCAACATTAGCTCTATGGGGGTAATTCAGAGTTGATCACAGCAGCAAATTTGTTAGCAGTTGGGCAAAACCATGGCGGTCATTCCGACCCGATCGCACGCTGCAGTTTGTGGCAGCGCAGCGATCGGGTCGGAACTGCGCATGCGCCGGCGCCGCAGTGCGCCGGCGCATGGCAGTCATCGTTGCCTAGCGAGCGCCTCTGAGACAGAGGCGGTCGCTGGACGGGAGGGGGCTGGACGGCAGCGTTATGCCACCGTTTAGGGGGCGCAGTCCAGGGCACTGACATGCGGGGCGGACTAGCCCTGTGCTGGGCGTCCCCCCGCATGTCAGGGAAGATGATCATAGCTGTGCTAAATTTAGCACAACTAAGTTCAACTCGGAATGACCCCCCATGTGCACTGCAGGTGGGGCAGATGTAACCATTCCCAGAAAACGGTCAGTTGACACCCACAAACGCCTTCTTCCTGTCAATCTCTTTGCGATTGGCTGTGCGAATGGATTCTTCATAAAATCCATCGCCCAGCACCGATCCGCTTTGTACCCGTATGACGCGCCTGCGCATTGCGGTGCATACGCATGTGCAGTTTTACCAAGTTTTGACCTGATCGTAGCGCTGCAAAAAATAGCTAGCGTGCGATCAACTCGGAATGACCCCCCATAAAGTGGAGAGAGATAAAGTACCAACCAATCAGCTGCTAACTGCCATGTTTGCAGACTGTGTTTGAAAAATGACAGCTGATTGGTTGGTACTTTATCTCTAGGTGTATGTAATGTATCGGCCATGCTCTGTATGTCTGTGAGGATAGTTGTGTCAGTAGGAGATAGAAAGGATATACAAAGATATGCAACAGGGTAGACACACCAGGAGGGGTAAAACAAATGATTGATGACCTAGGTAGGCTTGAGAAATGGTCAAGAACGTGGCAACTACAGATTAGTGCTAAAAAATGCAAAATCATGCACTTGGGTCTCAAAAACCCAAAGACTAAAGACAGTGGCATAAGTTCATCTCAGTGGCCCGGAGGACTTGTTACACTGACGGCAGATACCTTTACTGATATAGATATTTGCTCCTGTACAGGAAGCATGAGAATTCTAACTATATGAAGTCACATGTAATTGTCAGAGAGTAACTTCATTTAGTTAGAATTCTCATGCTTCCTATACAGGAGCAAATAGCTTCACCAGTATGGTGTTTGCTTTAGTGTAATGGGTTGTGGGTTCTAATCCTGAGTATGACACTTGTAAAATGTGTGACTTGTAAGGTGCAGGGAGAAGTGAGGAAGTCGGCCACTGAAGAGATAGCGGCAGGTATCAATTAACTTAACCGATTGGTGTCACAGAATGGGAGGAGAGGTGCCCCCTTCAGAGCAGGAGCCCGGCGGCAGATGACTCTGTTGCCTCCCAGAGTTACGCCTCTGGCTAAATATAGTATCAAGGGTACTACAATGGAAACTACTGAGGAGGAAAGAGATTTAGGAGTCACTATTTCAAGTGACTTGAAGGCAGGAAAGCAATGCAACAAAGCAATGAGAAAGGCAAGTCAGATGCTTGGTTGCATAGGGAGAGGAATCAGTTGCAGGAAAAAATAAGTAATAATGCCACTGTATAGGTCATTGGTACGGCCCCATCTAGAATATTGTGTCCAGTTCTGGAGACCATATCTCCAGAAGGATATAAATACATTAGAGAGTGTACAAAGAAGGGCAACTAAAATGGTGCATGGCCTACATCACAAAACATACCCAGAAAGGCTAAAAGATCTTAACATGTATAGTTTGGAGGAGAGAAGGGAAAGGGGGACATGATAGAATAGAAACTTTCACATATACCAAGGGTTTTAACAAAGTTCAGGAGGGAAACATTCTCCAAATGAAGAGAAGCAATAGGACACGAGGACATGCACTGAGACTGGAGGGGGGGAGGTTCAGGGGAAATTTAAGGAAAAATTACTTCACAGAAAGGGTAGTGGACAAGTGGAATAGCCTCCCATCAGAGGTGGTAGAGGCTAAGACTGCATAGCAATGTAAACATGCTTGGGACAGGCATATGAATATCCTTACAAAGAATTAAGGTTCAATAAAGGTTGAGATTACCTAAAGGATAATAAAAAGGGGCAGACTAGATGGGCCAAGTGGTTCTTATCTGCCATCACATTCTATGTTTCTATGTTTCTATGAGATACGGGTGGGATTATTCTTCAGGTCACCCTGTTCATTCTCCATATTCAGCTTCATTGCAGAGCAGCTGATGGCCGGTAAGTCGGTGGAACCTGAGAGCTTCAGCTCGGTCACGGTCTTCTTCTCAGACATTGTGGGGTTCACCACCCTCTGCTCCTCCAGTCTCCCGCTGCAGGTGGTGGATTTGCTGAATGATCTGTACAGTCTGTTCGACGATATCATCAAAGCCTATGATGTATATAAGGTATGGCAACCTACCTCACTCCTGCTGCGGGGTAATAGAGAAATGCTTTCCTATAGGAGGAACAGTACCGCCAGCTGGACGACAACATAAAGATCACAATGTAGATTGCGTCATTGTTTACATAGCTCTGTGCTATTATATAATATAGCTCTGTGCTATTATACGTATAATATAGCTCTGTGCTATTATATAATATAGTTCTGTGCTATTATACGTATAATATAGCTCTGTGCTATTATATAATATAGTTCTGTGCTATTATACGTATAATATAGCTCTGTGCTATTATATAATATAGTTCTGTGCTATTATACGTATAATATAGATCTGTGCTATTATATAATATAGTTCTGTGCTATTATACGTATAATATAGCTCTGTGCTATTATATAATATAGCTCTGTGCTATTATACATATAATATAGCTCTGTACTATTATATAATGCTTTGTGCTATTATACATATAATATAGCTCTGTGCTATTGCTGTATATATGGTAATATAATTCTAGACATGTCTGTTATCAGCATATAATAATTATACCCCATTGTAGCCTGTCCTAGTTTGGTATACATTTTTAGTGTAGTTTTATATTACAGTTTAGTAACGGACCATTGACTTGCATACATTTTGCATCTCATTATCCAAGTTCCAAATGACTTTTTGGCCTAGTTTATTATGTACTGTACGGTATATAATTTGACTTTAATGGGGGGAGAGTGCACATATTCACAGGACATTTTCGCAAATAGACAAAAGTTCTATTTGACATAAATTCCACTCACAACCTGCAATGTGCCAGCAAGAGAGACCTGCATCATCCATAATAATAGAATCTCAGTTATATACATGTGCAACACATGGTAAGCCACCAGCCCCAGCAAGGCGTCTCTGCTCTGGTGGTCCTACACTACATTATATAATAGCCCCACTTAGTAATTTGGCGCGCCTCACCCCCCAAAAAAAAAAATAATAATAATAATAATAATAATAATAAATAAATAAAAATTAAGTTAAAGGTTAAAAATTATTCTCAATGCACTGCATAGTAGTAGTCCTCATTAACATTACACCACCCCACAGGGGAGAGAGGGATGATGGAGAGAGATGGAGGAGAGGGAGAGAGAGGGGTGAGGGAGAGAGAGAGAGATGGAGGAGAGGGTTGAGGAAAAGAGATGGAGAAGAGGGAGATAGATAGATAGATAGATAGATAGATAGATAGATAGATAGATAGATGAGAGAGATGGGGAGAGGGGTGAAGGAGAGATGGGAAAGATAAGAGAGAGGGGGTGAGGTAGAGGGAGAGATAGAGGAGAGAGAAGGGGTGAGGGAGAGATGGGAGAGAAAAGAGAGAGAGGGGGTGAGGTAGAGGGAGAGATAGAGGAGAGAGATGGGGGAGAGGGGTGAGGGAGAGATGAAAAAGATAAGAGAGAGAGGGTGGTGAAGTAGAAGGACAGATAGAGGAGAGAGATGGGAGGGGCGAAGGAGAGGGGGGGAGAGAGAGAGAGAGAGAGAGAGAGAGAGAGGAGAGAGATGGGGAGAGTGTTGAGGGAGAGAGAGGGGTAAGGAAGAGAGATGGGTAGAGGAGAGAGATGGGATAGAGAGATGGGAGAGAGGGGTGAGGGAGAGATGGGAGAGAGAGATGGGAGAGAGAGGAGAGATGGAAGAGAGAAGAGAGAGATGGGGAGAGAGAGAGAGAGAGAGAGGAGAGAGATGGGAGAGAGGGGTGAGGGAGAGAGGAGAGATGGGAGAGATAGGGGGTGAGGTAGAAGGAGAGATAGAGGAGAGAGGGGTGATGGAGAGATGGGAGAGAGAGAGCGGAGAGATGGGTGAGAGAGATGGGAGAGAGAAGAGAGGGGTGAGAGAGAGAAGAGAGGTAGAGGAGATAGAGAGGAAAGAGAGAGAGAGGGGGATGGAAGAAAGGGATGAGGGAGAGATGGGAGAGAGAGGGTGAGGGAGAGAGAGAGAGCGAGAGGAGATGGGTGATGGAGAGATGGGAGAGAAAGGAGAGGTGTGAGAGAGAGAGGGGTGAGGGAGAGATGGGGAGAGAGAGGGATGAGGGAGAGATGGGGGAGAGAGGGGTGGCATGCACTTCTACATAACCCTCCAATAAGATGTGTGGTGCCAGACAGGTATAGGGGTGTCAGGACTGTCATTCCATACGATGCCCAGCCCCTGCAGGAGAGGTATGAGAAAGAGAGGGGTGAGGGAGAGATGTGAGTGAGAGCGAGAGAGGAGATGGGTGAAGGAGATAGAGAGAAGAGAAATAAAGGAGATAGAGATGAAAGAGAGAGAGAGGAGAGAGATAGGAGAGAGAGGGGTGAGGGAGAGAGAGCGAGAGGAGAGATGGGAGAGCGAGATGGGTGATGGAGAGAGGGTAGAGAGAAGAGAGGTGGGAGAGGGGTGAGGGAGAGATGGGGAGAGAGAGGGGTGAGGGAGAGATGGGGAGAGAGAGGGGTGAGGGAGAGATGGGGGAGAGAGAGGGGTGAGGGAGAGATGGGGAGAGAGAGGGGTGAGGGAGAGATGGGGGAGAGATGGAGGGAGAGATAGGTGAGGGAGAGATGGTAGAGAGAGGAGAGGTGTGAGAGAGAGAGGGGTGAGGGAGAGATGGGGAGAGAGAGGTGGGAGGGAGAGATGGGGAGAGAGGGGTGAGGGAGAGATGGGGGGGAGAGAGGGGTGAGGGAGAGCGAGAGAAGAGAGAAAGAGGATATAGAGAGGAAAGATAGAGAGAGGAGAGAGGGGTGAGGGAGAGAGAGCGAGAGAAGAGATAGGAGAGAGGGGGGGGTAGAGGGAGAGATAGAGGAGAGAGAGAGGGGGGTGAGGGAGAGAAGAGAGATAGAGAGGGAAGGGAGAGAGAGGAGAGAGTGGTGAGGGAGAGATTGGAGAGAGAGGTGGGATGGAGAGATGGTAGAGAGAGGAGAGGGATGAGGGAGAGATGGGGGAGAGGGAGGGGTGAGGGAGAGATGGGGGAGGGAGAGATGGGGGAGAGAGGGGTGAGGGAGAGATGGGGAGAGAGAGGGATGAGGGAGAGATGGGGGAGAGATGGTAGAGAGAGGAGAGGTGTGAGAGAGAGAGGGGTGAGGGAGAGATGGGGAGAGAGAGGTGGGAGGGAGAGATGGGGAGAGAGAAGGGGGAGGGAGAGATGGGGGGAGAGAGGGGTGAGGGAGAGATGGGTAGAGAGAGGGGTGAGGGAGAGATGGGGGGAGAGAGGGGTGAGGGAGAGATGGGGAGAGAGAGTGGTGAGGGAGAGATGGGGAGAGAGGGGTGGGAGGGAGAGATGGGGGAGAGGGAGGGGTGAGGGAGAGATGGGGGAGAGAGAAGGGGGAGGGAGAGATGAGGGGAGAGAGGGGTGAGGGAGAGATGGTGAGAGGGGTGAGGGAGAGAGGGGTGAGGGAGAGATGGGGAGAGAGAGTGGTGAGGAAGAGATGGGGGAGAGAGGGGTGAGGGAGAGATGGGGAGAGAGAGGTGGGAGGGAGAGATGGGGGAGAGAGGGGTGGGAGGGAGAGATGGGGGAGAGGGAGGGGTGAGGGAGAGATGGGGGAGAGGGAGGGGTGAGGGAGAGATGGGGGAGAGAGAAGGGGGAGGGAGAGATGGGGTAGAGAGGGGTGAGGGAGAGATGGGGAGAGAGAGGTGGGAGGGAGAGATGGAGAGAGAGAGGTGGGAGGGAGAGATGGGGGAGAGCGGGGTGAGGGAGAGATGGGGGGAGAGATGGGGAGAGAGAGTGGTGAGGGAGAGATGGGGGAGAGAGGGGTGAGGGAGAGATGGGGAGAGAGAGTGGTGAGGGGGAGAGGGGTGAGGGAGAGATGGGGAGAGAGAGGTGGGAGGGAGATGGGGGAGAGAGGGGTGGGAGGGAGAGATGGGGAGAGGGAGGGGTGAGGGAGAGATGGGGGAGGGAGAGATGGGGGGAGAGAGGGGTGAGGGAGAGAAGGGGAAAGAGAGTGGTGAGGGAGAGATGGGGGAGAGAGGGGTGAGGGAGATATGGGGAGAGAGAGGGGTGAGGGAGAGATGGGGGAGAGATGGAGGGAGAGAGGGGTGAGGGAGAGATGGAGAGAGAGAGTGGTGAGGGAGAGAGGGGTGAGGGAGAGATGGGGAGAGAGGTGGGAGGGAGAGATGGGGGAGAGAGGGTGGGAGGGAGAGATGGGGGAGAGGGAGGGGTGAGGGAGAGATGGGGGAGAGAGAAGGGGGAGGGAGAGATGGGGGGAGAGAGGGGGGAGGGAGAGATGGGGATAGAGAGGGGTGAGGGAGAGATGGGGGAGAGATGGGGGGAGAGAGGGGTGAGGGAGAGATGGGGAGAGAGAGAGTGGTGAGGGAGAGATGGGGGAGAGAGGGTGAGGGAGAGATGGGGAGAGAGAGGGGTGAGGGAGAGATGGGGGAGAGATGGGGGGAGAGAGGGGTGAGGGAGAGATGGAGAGAGAGAGTGGTGAGGGAGAGAGGGATGAGGGAGAGATGGGGAGAGAGAGGTGGGAGGGAGAGATGGGGGAGAGAGGGGTGGGAGGGAGAGATGGGGGAGAGGGAGAGATGGGGGAGAGAGAAGGGGGAGGGAGAGATGGGGGGAGAGAGGGGGGAGGGAGAGATGGGGGAGAGAGGGGTGAGGGAGAGATGGGGAGAGAGGGGGGTGAGGGAGAGATGGGGGAGAGATGGGGGGAGAGAGGGGTGAGGGAGAGATGGGGGGAGAGAGGGGTGAGGGAGAGATGGGGGAGAGAGGGGTGAGGGAGAGAGAGGTGGGAGGGAGAGATGGGGGAGAGAGGGGTGGGAGGGAGAGATGGGGAGAGGGAGGGTTGAGGGAGAGATGGGGGAGAGGGAGGGGTGAGGGAGAGATGGGGGAGAGAGAAGGGGGAGGGAGAGATGGGGGAGAGAGGGGTGAGGGAGAGATGGGGAGAGAGGTGGGAGGGAGAGATGGGGAGAGAGAGGTGGGAGGGAGAGATGGGGGAGAGAGGGGCGAGGGAGAGATGGGGGAGAGAGGGGGGAGGGAGTGATGGGGAGAGAGAGTGGTGAGGGAGAGAGGGGTGATGGAGAGATGGGGAGAGAGAGGTGGGAGGGAGAGATGGGGGAGAGAGGGGTGGGGGGGAGAGATGGGGGAGAGGAAGGGGTGAGGGAGAGATGGGGGGAGAGAGGGGTGAGGGAGAGATGGGGAGAGAGAGGGGTGGGGGAGAGATGGGGGAGAGATGGGGGAAGAGAGGGGTGAGGGAGAGATGGGGAGAGAGAGTGGTGAGGGAGAGATGGGGGAGAGAGAGTGGTGAGGGAGAGATGGGGGAGAGAGGGGTGAGGGAGAGATGGGGGAGAGAGGGGTGAGGGAGAGATGGGGAGAGAGAGGTGGGAGGGAGAGATGGGGGAGAGAGGGGTGGGAGGGAGAGATGGGGGAGAGGGAGGGTTGAGGGAGAGATGGGGGAGAGGGAGGGGTGAGGGAGAGATGGGGGAGAGAGAGATGGGGGAGAGAGGGGTGAGGGAGAGATGGGTGAGGGAGAGATGGGGAGAGAGGGGGGTGAGGGAGAGATGGGGGAGAGAGGGGTGAGGGAGAGATGGGGAGAGAGGGGGGTGAGGGAGAGATGGGGGAGAGATGGGGGGAGAGAGGGGTGAGGGAGAGATGGGGGGAGAGAGGGGTGAGGGAGAGATGGGGGAGATAGGGGTGAGGGAGAGAGAGGTGGGAGGGAGAGATGGGGGAGAGAGGGGTGGGAGGGAGAGATGGGGAGAGGGAGGGTTGAGGGAGAGATGGGGGAGAGGGAGGGGTGAGGGAGAGATGGGGGAGAGAGAAGGGGGAGGGAGAGATGGGGGAGAGAGGGGTGAGGGAGAGATGGGGAGAGAGGTGGGAGGGAGAGATGGGGAGAGAGAGGTGGGAGGGAGAGATGGGGGAGAGAGGGGCGAGGGAGAGATGGGGGAGAGAGGGGGGAGGGAGTGATGGGGAGAGAGAGTGGTGAGGGAGAGAGGGGTGATGGAGAGATGGGGAGAGAGAGGTGGGAGGGAGAGATGGGGGAGAGAGGGGTGGGAGGGAGAGATGGGGGAGAGGAAGGGGTGAGGGAGAGATGGGGGGAGAGAGGGGTGAGGGAGAGATGGGGAGAGAGAGGGGTGGGGGGAGAGATGGGGGAAGGAGAGGGGTGAGGGAGAGATGGGGAGAGAGAGTGGTGAGGGAGAGATGGGGGTGAGAGAGTGGTGTGGGGAGAGATGGGGGAGAGAGGGGTGAGGGAGAGATGGGGGAGAGAGGGGTGAGGGAGAGATGGGGAGAGAGAGGTGGGAGGGAGAGATGGGGGAGAGAGGGGTGGGAGGGAGAGATGGGGGAGAGGGAGGGTTGAGGGAGAGATGGGGGAGAGGGAGGGGTGAGGGAGAGATGGGGAGAGAGAGATGGGGGAGAGAGGGGTGAGGGAGAGATGGGGAGAGAGAGGTGGGAGGGAGAGATGGGGAGAGAGAGGTGGGAGGGAGAGGATGGGGGAGAGAGGGGCGAGGGAGAGATTGGGGGAGAGAGGGGTGAGGGAGAGATGGGAGAGAGTGGTGAGGGAGGAGAGGGGGTGAGGGAGAGATGGGGAGAGAGAGTGGTGAGGGAGAGATGGGGGAGAGAGGGGTGAGGGAGAGATGGGGAGAGAGAGGTGGGAGGGAGAGATGGGGGAAGAGGGGTGGGAGAGATGGGGGAGGGAGAGATGGGGGGGAGAGAGGGGTGAGGGAGAGATGGGGAGAAAGAGTGGTGAGGGAGAGATGGGGGAGAGAGGTGTGAGGGAGAGATGGTGAGAGAGAGGGGGTGAGGGAGAGAGGGGTGAGAGGGAGAGATGGGGGAGAGAGGCGCGTGGGAGGATGGGGGGAGAGAGAGGGGTGAGGGAGAGATGGGGGGAGAGGGGGGTTGAGGGAGAGATGGGGAGAGAGAGTGGTGAGGGGGAGAGAGGGGTGAGGGAGAGATGGGGAGAGAGAGTGGTGAGGGAGAGATGGGGGAGAGAGAGGTGAGGGAGAGATGGGGAAGAGAAGTGGGAGGGAGAGATGGGGGTGAGGGGGTGGGAGGGAGAGATGGAGGGGTGAGGGAGAGATGGGGAGAGAGAAGGGGGAGGGAGAGATAGTGGTGAGGGAGAGATGGGGGAGAGAGGGGTGAGGGAGAGATGGGGAGAGAGAGGGGTGAGGGAGAGATGGGCGGAAAGAGGGGTGAGGGGAGAGATGAGGAGAGAGGGGTGGGAGGGAGAGATGGGGGAGAGAGTTGGGAGGGAGAGATGGGGGAGAGAGAGGGGGTGAGGTAGATATGGGGGGAGAGAGGGGTGAGGGAGAGATGAGGAGAGAGGGGTGGGAGGGAGAGATGGGGGAGAGAGGTGGGAGGGAGAGATGGGGAGAGAGAGGGGTGAGGGAGAGATGGGGAGTGATGGGGAGAGAGAGGTGGGAGGGAGAGATGGGGGAGAGAGGGGTGAGGGAGAGATGGGGGAGAGAGGGGGTGGGAGGGAGAGATGGGGAGAAGATGGCTGATGGAGAGATGGTAGAGAGAGGAGAGGTGTGAGAGAGGGGTGAGGGAGAGAGATGCGGGAGGGAGATATGGGGAGAGAGGGGTGAGGGAGAGATGGGAGAGGTGGTGGGAGAGATGGGAGAGAGAGGGGTGAGGGAGAGATGGGGAGAGAGGGGGTGAGGGAGAGATGGGGTGAGGGAGAGATGGGGGAGAGAGAGGTGGGAGGGAGAGATGGGGAGAGAGAGGTGGGAGGGAGAGATGGGGAGAGAGGGGTGGGAGGAGAGAAGAGGGGGGGAGAGAGATGGGGAGAGAGAGGGGTGAGGGAGAGATGGGAGAGAGAGATGGGGGAGAGAGGGGTGAGGGAGAGATGGGAGAGAGGTGGGAGGGAGAGATGGGAGAGAGAGGGGGTGAGGGAGAGATGGGGGAGAGAGGGGTGAGGGAGAGATGGGGGAGAGAGAGGTGGGAGGGAGAGATGGGGGAGAGAGGGGTGGGGAGAGATGGGGGAGAGAGGTGGGAGGGAGAGAGGGGTGAGGAGAGATGAGGAGAGAAGGGTGGGAGGGAGAGATGGGGAGAGAGAGAGGAGATGGGAGAGATGGGGGGAGAGAGGGGTTGGAGGGAGAGATGGGGGAGAGAGGGGTGAGGGAGAGATGGGGGAGAGAGGGGTGAGGGAGAGATTGAGGAGAGTGAGGGGTGAGGGGAGAGGTGTGAGAGAGAGTGGGGTGAGGGAGAGATGGGGGGAGAGAGAGGGGTGAGGTAGAGATGGGGAGTGAGAGGTGGGAGGGAGAGATGGGGGAGAGAGAAGGGGGAGGGGAGGCATGGGAGGGAGAGATGGGGGAGAGATGGGAGAGAGATGGGGGAGAGGTGGGAGGGAGAGATGGTGGAGAGAGAGGGGTGAGGTAGAGATGGGGAGAGAGAGGTGGGAGGGAGAGATGGGAGAGAGAGAAGGGGGAGGGAGAGTGGGGGAGAGAGAGGGGTGAGAGGGAGAGATGGGGGAGAGAGAGGGGTGAGGTAGAGATGGGGAGAGAGAGGTGGAGGGAGAGAGGGGGTGAGGGAGAGATGGGGGAGAGAGAGGGATGGGGGGAGAGAGAAGGGGGAGGGAGAGATGGGGGGAGAGAGGGTGAGGAGAGATGGGGAGAGAGAGGGGGGAGAAAGGGGTGAGGGAGAGATGGGGAGTGAGAGATGGGGGAGAGAGGGGTGGGAGGGAGAGATGGGGAGAGAGAGGGGTGAGGGAGAGATGGGGAGAGAGGGGGTGGAGGGAGAGATGGGGAGAGAGGGGTGGGAGGGAGAGATGGGGGAGAGAGGGGTGGGAGGAAGAGATAGGGAGAGAGAGGGGTGGGAGGGAGAGATGGGGAGAGAGGGTGGGAGGGAGAGATGGGGAGAGAGGGGTGGGAGAGATGGGAGGAGAGAGAGGTGGGAGGGAGAGATGGGGGAGAGAGAGGGGGTGAGGGAGAGATGGGGAGAGATGGGTGGGAGGGAGAGATGGGGAGAGAGAGGGGTGAGGAGAGAGATGGGGAGAGAGGGGTGGGAGAGATGGGGAGAGAGGGGTGGGAGAGAGAGATGGGGAGAGAGGGGTGGGAGGGAGAGATAGGGAGAGAGAGGGGTGAGGGAGAGATGGGAAAGAGGGGTGGGGAGGGAGAGATGGGGAGAGAGGGGTGGGAGGGAGAGATGGGGAGAGAGGGGTGGGAGGGAGAGATGGGGGAGAGAGAGGTGGGAGGGAGAGATGGGGGAAAGAGGTGGGAGGGAGAGATGGGGGAGAGAGAGGTGGGAGGGAGAGATGGGGGAGAGAGAGGTGGGAGGGAGAGATGGGGGATGGGGGAGGGAGGGGTGGGAGGGAGAGATGGGGGAGGGAGGGGTGATGGAGAGATGGGGTAGGGAGGGGTGGGAGGGAGAGATGGGGGAGGGAGGGGTGAGGGAGAGATGGGGGAGGGAGGGGGTGGGAGGGAGAGATGGGGGAGGGAGGGGTGATGGAGAGATGGGGTGTAGGGAGGGGTGGGAGGGAGAGATGGGGAGAGAGAGGTGGGAGGGAGAGATGGGGAAGAGAGAGGTGGGAGGGAGAGATGGGGGAGAGAGGGGTGGGAGGGGGAGATGGGGGAGAGAGGTGGGAGGGTGAGATGGGGGAGAGAGGTGGGAGGGAGAGATGGGGAGAGAGAGGTGGGAGGGAGAGATGGGGTAGGGAGGGGTGGGAGGGAGAGATGGGGAAGAGAGAGGTGGGAGGGAGAGATGGGGGAGGGAGGGGTGAGGGAGAGATGGGGGAGGGAGAGATGGGGGAGGGAGGGAGAGATGGGGGAGGGAGGGGTGAGGGAGAGATGGGGGAGGGAGGGGTGGGAGGGAGAGATGGGGGAAGAGAGGTGGGAGGGAGAGATGGGGGAGAGAGAGGTGGGAGGGAGAGATGGAGAAGAGAGAGGTGGGAGGGAGAGATGGGGTAGGGAGGGGTGGGAGGGAGAGATGGGGAAGAGAGAGGTGGGAGGGAGAGATGGGGGAGGGAGGGGTGAGGGAGAGATGGGGGAGGGAGGGGTGAGGGAGAGATGGGGGGAGGGAGGGGTGGGAGGGAGAGATGGGGGAGGGAGGGGTGAGGGAGAGATGGGGGAGGGAGGGGTGGGAGGGAGAGATGGGGAAGAGAGAGGTGGGAGGGAGAGATGGGGGAGAGAGGGGGCGAGGGAGAGATGGGGGGAGAGAGGGGGGAGGGAGTGATGGGGGAGAGAGGAGTGGTGAGGGAGAGAGGGGTGATGGAGAGATGGGGAGAGAGAGGTGGGAGGGAGAGATGGGGGAGAGAGGGGTGGGAGGGAGAGATGGGGGGAGAGGAAGGGGTGAGGGAGAGATGGGGGGGAGAGAGGGGTGAGGGAGGAGATGGGGAGAGAGAGGGGGTGGGGGAGAGATGGGGGAGAGATGGGGGAAGAGAGGGGTGAGGGAGAGATGGGGAGAGAGAGTGGTGAGGGAGGAGATGGGGGGAGAGAGAGTGGTGAGGGAGAGATGGGGGGAGAGAGGGGTGAGGGAGAGATGGGGGAGAGAGGGGTGAGGGAGAGATGGGGAGAGAGAGGTGGGAGGGAGAGATGGGGGAGAGAGGGGTGGGAGGGAGAGATGGGGGAGAGGGAGGGTTGAGGGAGAGATGGGGGAGAGGGAGGGGTGAGGGAGAGATGGGGGAGAGAGAGATGGGGGAGAGAGGGGTGAGGGAGAGATGGGTGAGGGAGAGATGGGGAGACAGAGTGGTGAGGGAGAGAGGGATGAGGGAGAGATGGGGAGAGAGAGGTGGGAGGGAGAGATGGGGGAGAGAGGGGTGGGAGGGAGAGATGGGGGAGAGGGAGAGATGGGGGGAGAGAGAAGGGGGAGGGAGAGATGGGGGGGAGAGAGGGGGGGAGGGAGAGATGGGGGAGAGAGGGGTGAGGGAGAGATGGGGAGAGAGGGGGGGTGAGGGAGAGATGGGGGAGAGATGGGGGGAGAGAGGGGGTGAGGGAGAGATGGGGGGAGAGAGGGGTGAGGGAGAGATGGGGGAGAGAGGGGTGAGGGAGAGAGAGGTGGGAGGGAGAGATGGGGGAGAGAGGGGTGGGAGGGAGAGATGGGGAGAGGGAGGGTTGAGGGAGAGATGGGGGAGAGGGAGGGGTGAGGGAGAGATGGGGGAGAGAGAAGGGGGAGGGAGAGATGGGGGAGAGAGGGGGTGAGGGAGAGATGGGGAGAGAGGTGGGAGGGAGAGATGGGGAGAGAGAGGTGGAGGGAGAGATGGGGGAGAGAGGGGCGAGGGAGAGATGGGGGGAGAGAGGGGGGAGGGAGTGATGGGGAGAGAGAGTGGTGAGGGAGAGAGGGGTGATGGAGAGATGGGGAGAGAGAGGTGGGAGGGAGAGATGGGGGAGAGAGGGGTGGGAGGGAGAGATGGGGGAGAGGAAGGGGTGAGGGAGAGATGGGGGGAGAGAGGGGTGAGGGAGAGATGGGGAGAGAGAGGGGTGGGGGAGAGATGGGGGAGAGATGGGGGAAGAGAGGGGTGAGGGAGAGATGGGGAGAGAGAGTGGTGAGGGAGAGATGGGGGAGAGAGAGTGGTGAGGAGAGATGGGGGAGAGAGGGGTGAGGGAGAGATGGGGGAGAGAGGGGTGAGGGAGAGATGGGGAGAGGAGAGGTGGGAGGGAGAGATGGGGGAGAGAGGGGTGGGAGGAGAGATGGGGGAGAGGGAGGGTTGAGGGAGAGATGGGGGAGAGGGAGGGGTGAGGGAGAGATGGGGGAGAGAGAGATGGGGGAGAGAGGGGTGAGGGAGAGATGGGTGAGGGAGAGATGGGGAGAGAGGGGGGTGAGGGAGAGATGGGGGAGAGATGGGGGAGAGAGGGGTGAGGGAGAGATGGGGAGAGAGGGGGGTGAGGGAGAGATGGGGGAGAGATGGGGGAGAGAGGGGTGAGGGAGAGATGGGGGGAGAGAGGGGTGAGGGAGAGGGAGATGGGGGGAGATAGGGGTGAGGGAGAGAGAGGTGGGAGGGAGAGATGGGGGAGAGAGGGGTGGGAGGGAGAGATGGGGAGAGGGAGGGTTGAGGGAGAGATGGGGGAGAGGGAGGGGTGAGGGAGAGATGGGGGAGAGAGAAGGGGGAGGGAGAGATGGGGGAGAGAGGGTGGAGGGAGAGATGGGGAGAGAGGTGGGAGGGAGAGATGGGGAGAGAGAGGTGGGAGGGAGAGATGGGGGAGAGAGGGGCGAGGGAGAGATGGGGAGAGAGAGGGGGGAGGGAGTGATGGGGAGAGAGAGTGGTGAGGGAGAGAGGGGTGATGGAGAGATGGGGAGAGAGAGGTGGGAGGGAGAGAGAGATGGGGGAGAGAGGGGTGGGAGGGAGAGATGGGGGAGAGGAAGGGGTGAGGGAGAGATGGGGGGAGAGAGGGGTGAGGAGAGATGGGGAGAGAGAGGGGTGGGAGGGAGACGATGGGGGAAGAGAGGGGTGAGGGGAGAGATGGGGAGAGAGAGTGGTGAGGGAGAGATGGGGGAGAGAGAGTGGTGAGGGAGAGATGGGGAGAGAGGGGTGAGGGAGAGATGGGGGAGAGAGGGGTGAGGGAGAGATGGGGAGAGAGAGGTGGGAGGAGAGATGGGGGAGAGAGGGGTGGGAGGGAGAGATGGGGGAGAGGGAGGGTTGAGGGAGAGATGGGGGAGAGGGAGGGGTGAGGGAGAGATGGGGGAGAGAGAGATGGGGGAGAGAGGGGTGAGGGAGAGATGGGGAGAGAGAGGTGGGAGGGAGAGATGGGGAGAGAGAGGTGGGAGGGTGAGATGGGGGAGAGAGGGGCGAGGGAGAGATTGGGGGAGAGAGGGGTGAGGGAGAGATGGGGAGAGAGTGGTGAGGGAGAGAGGGTGAGGGAGAGATGGGGAGAGAGAGTGGTGAGGGAGAGATGGGGGAGAGAGGGGTGAGGGAGAGATGGGGAGAGAGAGGTGGGAGGGAGAGATGGGGGAAAGAAGGGGTGGGAGAGATGGGGGAGGGAGAGATGGGGGGAGAGAGGGGTGAGGGAGAGATGGGGAGAAAGAGTGGTGAGGGAGAGATGGGGAGAGAGGTGTGAGGGAGAGATGGTGAGAGAGTGGGTGAGGGAGAGAGGGGTGAGAGGGAGAGATGGGGGAGAGAGGCGCGAGGGAGAGGATGGGGGGAGAGAGAGGGGTGAGGGAGAGATGGGGGGAGAGGGGGGTGAGGGAGAGATGGGGAGAGAGAGTGGTGAGGGGGAGAGAGGGGTGAGGGAGAGATGGGGAGAGAGAGTGGTGAGGGAGAGATGGGGAGAGAGAGGTGAGGGAGAGATGGGAGGGAAAGAGAAGTGGGAGGGAGAGATGGGGGAGAGAGGGGTGGGAGGGAGAGATGGAGGGGTGTGAGGGAGAGATGGGGAGAGAGAAGGGGGAGGGAGAGATAGTGGTGAGGGAGAGATGGGGGAGAGAGGGGTGAGGGAGAGATGGGGAGAGAGAGGGGTGAGGGAGAGATGGGGAAAGAGGGCGTGAGGAGAGATGAGGAGAGAGGGGTGGGAGGGAGAGATGGGGAGAGGAGTGGGAGGGAGAGATGGGGAGAGAGAGAGGGGTGAGGTAGAATGATGGGGGGAGAGAGGGGTGAGGGAGAGATGAGGGAGAGGGGTGGGAGGGAGAGATGGGGAGTGTGGTGGGAGGGAGAGATGGGGAGAGAGAGGGGTGAGGTGAGAGAGAGGGAGTGTGGGGGAGGTGAGAGGGTGGGAGAGGAGAGTTGGGGGAGTGAGGGGGTGGGAGAGAGTGGGGGAGTGTGTGGGCGGTGAGGTGGGAGTGATGGGGGTGAAAGAGGGCTGAGGGTGTGATGGGGTGAGAGAGGAGTGGGGTGTGAGGGGGTGTGGGGGAGGAGGGAGGGTGTGTGGGGGAGTAGGGGGTGAGGGTGTGTGGGGTGTGGGGGGAGGGTGTGTGTGCGCGAGAGGGGAAGACGAGAAGTGGGGGGTGGGGTGTGTGTGTGAGAGAAAGAAATAAGAGACACTGAGAGAAGATACAAAGCAGAGAAACAGAGAGCAAGAAACGCATGAGCGAGACGAAAGATAAAAGAGAGAATATAAGAGAAGAGAGAG